>NC_136067.1:2134789826-2135034826 GCF_964261635.1 Lissotriton helveticus
TCATTGTACAATTAGAAGTGTGCCAGAAGGTGCGATTGCAGAGTGCTATAAAAAGGGGGCATGGCCTCTGACTACCTCTCAGCAATCAAGCTGTGTGGGGCTTACTAAGGTAAAAGGTAGCTAATTGGCCCCCAGGGACCCTGAAGAGGCAAGGGGACTTCATACCCCAACCCAAAGCGCACTAGGAGGCGTGGTTGCAGAGTGGTGGGGAAAGGGGGCGTGGCCTGCTACCAACTCCCAACAATCCCACAATGTGGGGCTTACTGGAGGTAACATGTAGTCTAGTAGGCCCCTAAGGATCCCAAACAGCAAAGGGGACTACATTTATTTATTTATTTATTTAAAGTTTTCTATAGCGCGAACAAGACCCTCGGGTATCAGAGCGCTTAACATGACACTAATATATGAAATTACAGTAGAGAAGTTCGATAGGTGTGCTTCCGCTCATGCTAGATGAAAGGAAGATAACAAAGAAATAAAATAGGTAATGTACAATACAAGAACAATGACGAATATACAAAGATCTGAGGTAGGATCGGTAATTAATTATATTCTCCTGTATAAGAATGTTTTAATGACTTTTTCATAGTCCCTTGTGTTTTTCAGACCCAGAATTAGTATCATGTTGACTGCTCGTATCAATATAGAGTTGGCGATTTACTATTTTCTTCCCGTATGGTTGTAGAGAAGTCCTCTCTAAGTCGGGCTTAGATGATGATCAGTTTGTCTATGGAGGAACTTGCTCATGAAAAAGATCTTAGCTTCCCTCTTAAATGTTGCGGTGTTCGGAATTTTTCTAATGATCGGAGGGAGAGAGTTCCAGATTCTGGGGGCCGCGCCTGAAAAAGCTCTGTCGTAGGTTTTCTTCTTCTTGAAGACGGGTGGTCTCAGCATCAGCTCCTTGGCCTTCCTGGCCGGACTGTTTCTTCCCGATATTTCAATTTTCTGAGCTAGGTATCTTGGTGTGTTGTAATGAATCGCCTTGTGGGTAATACATGCCATTTTTAGCTGAATTCTAGCTTCGAAGGGTAGCCAATTTGAAGATTTCAGGTGCGGGTAAATATGGTCAAATTTCCTCGTTCCTGTGACCAGTCTTGCTGCTGCATTGAGGCAAGCTTTTAGTGGTGCTGTGGAGATTTTTGGTAAGCCTGCTAACGTTGTACACCCATATTCGATCCTCGAGATTACCAGAGATTGTACTGCTAGTTTTAGATCCGTCTCAGTTAAAAATGATTTCATTTTTCTTAAGTAGTGCAGATGAAAACGGGCGTTTTTTGCCATTGCTTTGATGTTCGCTTTCATGTCTAGGTTCTCATCCAGTGTGATTCCAAGTGATTTCGCCGAATCAACTAGCGCGGGGGTGCAATTTAACGCTGTGATCATTTTCGACCATTACTTCATTTCTGATTGGTTCTTTTGTGGAGAGATAAGTAAGAATTCTGTTTTGTGTGCGTTTAGCTTCAGATGATTAATTGCTAGCCATTTTAATGTCATTTTGAGGGCCTCGTTCATTAAGATGATATCTTCCATGTCCTCGATCTTGATGTAGATCTGCGTGTCATCCGCATACATGTGGTAAGATATTTTGGGATTACGCAGAATTTCTGTGAGGGGTTCGATGTACAAATTAAACAGTGATGGAGATAGTGTAGATCCTTGAGGTACTCCTATTGTGTTTGGACATGAAGGTGAGAGAGATTGGTTGAGCAGGAATCTCTGACTTCTATTTTGTAGGAAGGACTCGAACCATCTCAGTACTTTGCCAGATATTCCCATCCTGTCCTGGAGTCTCTTCAGCAATTTTTTTCGTGGTTGACTGTATCAAATGCAGATGATAAGTCGAGGAGGATGAGTAGACAAGATCGGTTTTGATCTAGTGCTTGGAGTGCATCATCGACAACGTGTAGGATTGCCGTTTCTGTACTGTGACCTGTTCTAAATCCTGATTGGCAGTCATCTAATAATGAGAAATTGTCGATCTGTTGGCTCAGCTGATTCTGTACACATTTCTCTATTACTTTGGCCAGAAGGGGAATGTTGGTCACTGGACGATAGTTGTTTGGATCTGTTGGGTCCACTCTAGGTTTTTTGATGATTGGTACTACTTGACCTTTTTAAGGCATTCTGGAAGGATCCCCTGGGAAAGAGAGGCGTTTACTATTTCTGTACAAATAGGGATCACGATATGGCTGATTTCTTTTAGGCATTTTGCCGTAGTGGTTCATTATAGTGGTTGTTCGGTTTGATGTCGGCTAACGTTTTAGCAATGTCGTACTGGTTCAATATTTTGAAGGTGTCCCAGTGTGCTTTGTTTTTTATCTTAATATTCCCATCTTTTGGAGTAGTGTTGTAACATGATTGTGTGTGGGGGTCAGGGTTGTCTGCTGCGTTCTTGAGTTCTCTTTCCAGCTTGTTGGCTTTGTCGATGAAAAAGTTGGAAAATTCTTTGCAGCTTAATTGCATTTTGATGACTTCTTGGGCAGATTTGGCTTGCTTGTTTGATTGTTGTTTTATGATCTCAAATAGTTTCCGTGGTCTGTTTTTGGCGTTATGTAGTTCTTTTCTAATAAACTCCTTTTTTGCGTTGAGGATCTTTTTGTTGTATTCATTTCTGATTCTTCTGAGGGATTTCAGCTCAGGGGATGATGGGTGTTGCATCCATTTTCTTTCCGCACATCTCAATTTTCGTCTGTCTTCATTCAAAGATCCATTGAACCATGGTTTTTTTATCCTTTTCAGTTACTCTTTTCAGTTTTAGCAGCATGGTAAAGTTGACTATTTTTGTTGCTGAAGTAGTGTAATGGTTCGTGAGCTCATCCACATTTTGCACGTTGAGAGGTAGGTTTAGGTCTTTCTTGCATCTTTCAATTAGTAGTTCCATGTTCGAGTCTCTGGTATCACGCCTCCATCTTTTGATTTTGGTTGGTTGAATGGTCTGTGTCTTCATCCATGTAGGTATCATGAAGGTTATGGCATGGTGGTCTTACCAGTCGCAAGGCTCTATTGCGAGAATTGAGATATTTTCCTTTTTAGAGATTATCCAGTCCAATGTTGCTCCCTTCGAGTGTGTTGGTTGTAGGCATGCTTGTGATAGGTTTAGTTCAGTTAAGAAGTCTTTCAGATTGTTGACCTGTTTGTCATTGTTGTCGTTCCAGTGGAGATTAAAATCACCTAAAAATATGTTATTAGCGTCGGTGTTAGTGTAAGCCGTGATTATCTCCATTAGCTGCTCGATGAATGTCACATTGTTGTTTCTCGGTGGGTGGTATAGTGCATGTAGGATGCAATTTGGTTTGTTAGCTGATCTTATATTGAGACCTAGGTATTCGCAAGCCTCTAAAGGGTCGGATTGAATTTGGCTAATTTCTAAGTCCGATCTGTGTATGCAGGCTATTCCACCTCCTATCTTCTTTTGCCTGTCAAGTCTCACAATGTTGTAGTGGGGGGGTACCAGGAGGTCCATGACTGGGGACGACGATTCAGATAGCCATGCTTCTGTGAGGATTGTTATGTCAATTTCCTGGTTAATAATGATGTCGGCTATGTCAGATGCATGTT
This sequence comes from Lissotriton helveticus, assembly GCF_964261635.1. Lineage (NCBI taxonomy): Eukaryota > Metazoa > Chordata > Amphibia > Caudata > Salamandridae > Lissotriton > Lissotriton helveticus. The sequence goes on from NC_136067.1 coordinate 2,134,793,385, forward strand.
TAGCTGCAGATCGACAGTTGAGCAGAAGGCATTTGAAGGATTTTTCTGTTGTACACGAGTTTATAGTTTGCGATTCGGTGATCAGTCGGACTTTTTGCAGGTTGTTGAGATTAGGTTTCCTTCCATTCAGCTTTGGCATTCTATTGGCATCTATCGGAACTCTTTTGATTTCCTCCCCTCTAATGTGGTCAGTAGGCTGGTAATCGCGGATTAGGGCTTGGGTCTCTTCTTCGGTTAAAAAGTTCTGAATCCTATTTGGTCTGTTTTGTCTTTCTGAAATTGGCATGGCCTTCTTCTTGCTCTTACCTTATGATGTATGTTATAGTTTTCGGATGTGCTCGACTTCTGTGTGAGTATTTCCCGTGATATCCAGAAGTCTTTCTATTCCCATAAGGGTGCTTAGTAAATCCCTTGACAGTTTATTCATTTGTGTTTGGAGCTCTGTGATCTTTCTTCTCATGAACCCAGGTGACGTTCTTGGATTGATCATCCGCTCATTTCGAGGTTCACGACTTCTGTTCCTTAGTTTACGTTTTGAGCTTTTCATCTGGATCTTTTTAGGTTTGCCCTTATGTCGGTTGTCTATTTTACCATTGTTTGCCTTGTTTGAGTCTCTATCTTTGTTTTGTATTCCTAAGGTCTTGTTTGGGGAGCCTAACGCTCTAGGAGAGCTTAGTGTAGATGTATTTAGGGGTATAGAATGGGCGGCTCTTTACGAGTTAGCTATTTCTAGGTTTTCATTTTGTAATTTGCTCCTATAAGATGTTTCGTCACTGATGTGAGGCATCATTTCTTCCCACTGGGGATTATCTGTAACATTATATTCGTGATGTGTATACATTTCTTTTCTCTGATTAATGTTCTCAAATGTTGGGCCTCCTGTTTCGCTAATGCCTTTTTGTATCGATGAGTGGTCTGATTCTGTAAGTATGCTGTCTAAGGTTGCTTTTTATCTCAGAGGAGGCTCTCTGTTGCTGAGGGCATTTCGTTTTCTCTCTGAGTCATTCCATATCAACGAGACTTCTATTCTGTTTGTGTCTTCTGGTTGCGTGGACTGTTCTGGTTCCCGGAGGTCTCTAATCGGTGTGCTAGGTGAGGTGGTTGAGACGTACGAGACTGGGTTGTCTTCTGGCGGTCTCTGGAGCTGTGGTTGAATTGTGTCTCCTATTTGCGAAGATTTATCAGATTCCAGTAGTTCTCTGGTTGGTGTGTTAATTGTGGTGGTGCAATCAAATGGGACTCGGTTGTCTTCTGTAGGACCCCGATGTAGTAGTGGGTTGGTGTCTTCTGGTTGTGACAGTTGTTCTGGTTCCAGGTTGTTTCTAGTTGGACTGCCAGTTGTGATGGTGATGTCAGATGAGACTGGATTGTCTGCTAGCGGTCTCTGGTATTGTATTGGACTTGAGTTTTCAACAATTCTTTTTAATGTTAAGAATATCTCGTCACATTTTTCTAATTCGTTGTTGGAAGCTTGGATCATCACTATTCCGTTCTTGGAGATAGTTATGCAAAGGTCCGCTCTGATTCTCTGTGATGCTATGGTCATGAATTTGGTACCATGTGGGATGTTAGTTGTGGATTTTATATTAAACATCTTTATAACGGCATTTCGCCATTTTGCTGTTCTTCTTGTGAAGAATATCATATCTTTCGTGATGATGCCATTAACCGCGCAGGAGGCAGTGTCAGAGATCAGGGTGTCCGGGTTTTTCCTCATAAGGTTATGTTTGAATTTTTTGGCTGAATTCTTGGAGAGCTTGGCTGGGTATTTTATGATATGAGCGTTCCTGCTTACTAGTTCTAGGTAGTTGTCCTCCATATTTGAGGATTACAAATGAATCTTCAGAATAGTATCTAGAATATTTGGGGTATCCTCTTCTTGTTGTTTCTAGTGTTTCTAGTTCTTTATTACGTACTTTCAAGATGTCCGCCAAAATAGCAATTTTCCTGAAAATTGAGGTGTCTTTTCTCTCTTTCTATTAACTTAATAGTCCTCTTTCCCTTGCCTTAGTTTGTTTCTGTCGTGCTGTATAACTCCTTTTTCCCTTTTTACTCTTCCGCTAGTCCTCTTTCATTTGCTTTATTTCTTTCTGCCGTTTTGGGTGTTTCCCCGTGGTGTTTTCCTCTTGGCCGAGTCCTATCATACGATGGCCCAAGAACGCAACAGGAAGTGCATTTGCAGAGAGGTGGGCAAAAGGGGCGTGGCCTGCTATCAAAACTTAGCAATCCTGCTGTGTGAGACTAAGTGGAGATAATAGATGGGGTAGCTGGCCCAAAACGGATTTCCTTGGGGGCCCACTACCCCATCTGTTACCTCCAGTAAGTCATGCACAGGGATTGTTAAGATGTCTTCGGAGGCCACACCCCCGTTGCTCCACCACTCAACAAACACACCTCCTAGCACACTTCTGGTTGGGGTATGAAGTCCACATTACTCCTGAGGGACTTTGGAGGCCAAGAAGCTCTCCTGGTACCTCTTGTAAGACCTACGCAGTGGAATTCATGAGTGCAGGTTTGAGGCCCAGCCCCCTTTTTCCGCCACTCTGCAAAAGAGACTACTAGTTAAAGAAGCATTTGCAATTCAATAGGTCTCAAATTTGCGCTCTTGGCATTGTAAATGTAAACATTTTTTACTAATGTTTTTGGGAGTGGAGTGGATATACATTGTGTGTGATAGAATTATGTGGTATGTTGTGCAGTAAAATTATGTGGATAGAAGGTATGTGGTATTTAGTGTATAGGAATTGTGTTGTCGAGAGGTAACCTCAGGTTTAGTCTTCTTCATTTCCATAGAAGCTAAACTATGAACTCAATCATACACCAAAATAGAAGGAACCATTGAGAAACACTTCTGGACCTAATCAGAGGTATGAGCAGGGCCACTGGAATTATGTGACTGTTCGGCCTCAGTGATTTTTACATAATTATTCATTCATTCATAAATCTTTATTTCGGCAAGTCAATAGCCATAAAAGATGTACACAAAATACAGAGAAAATTACATTTAAAAATTGAACATGATATTCATTTAAAAACATCATTATCTACAAGACAGAGATACCTTGATCTAAGAAGCGCCCTACAAATTATTGAGCAAGGTCTCAGAAATGCAGTGTAGAAAACTACTCATTTGTAAAGATCAATTTGCCATTTGGACATATGGGTACTTTTTATGGTGGTGTTATTAGGAACCTACGCTTAAACCACATGGCTGTTAAAAAGTTTTCTACAGCAAATACAATACATCCAGATAACTCTGTTTTGAATATTCTATAAGCCTGCATACACTTAGTAAATCCCATGTTTTTGCATACAGGTATAATCCAGTACTTTCTAGACTTTTTGTAGGCTGGGCAAAAGAACAATATGTGTAGTTCATCTTCAGACCCGCAACTACATCCTGGTCAATTTTTTGGTGTGGATGGAGACCACTGACTAGTAAGGGCTCTAATTGGTAAGGTGCCATATCTCCATTGTAGAAATAACTTCCTGGTTAAAATTGGAAAAATATCATCAAAGGCACGTTCAAAGTGATAAAAATCTTTGATTTAAAAAAAAGTTTCTGTTAAGGTGCCAATCTGTGGGTTGTGTAAAACAGCAGCTACTTTGCTGTCAGAAAATAAGCTTGCCAAATGTTTACGAGAAATGTCATTACAAGCAGTTTCAGGATCAGACCATAAAAGGGGTATTCCCAGCCTACCGCATTCTTTCTTAATATACATAAGCCAGGGAATTTTCCCTAGATTTGGTAGTGTTAAAATTTCCTGAAGCTCCTGCCTATAATTATGTAACTCAGGTGTTATCCATAATCTCCACCAAAATCTTAATGGTTTGAGGGCCAGTTCCTCTTCTATAGATCTAATGCCTATATCGAGCCGTAGAGGTAGAAGTGGGGTACTTGGCGGCAACGCCATAAGTTGTCTTAAAAATGTATTCTCAGTGATGGTGATCTCTGGTTTACATGAGTAACCCCAAAGTTCACCACCATAGATAACCGCCCCCCTTGCCTGCATTTTATATATTTCCAAGGGTGGGCCAATCGGTTTATAGGTAGAAGTATTATGGAACTTCAGGATTCCCCCTGTAAGTTGGGCCAGTTTAAGCTGTGATTTAATTTGTTGGGGCAACCAAGTCATATTCTCATTCATGGTTACCCCTAGATACTCGAAAATCTGGACCCTCTCCAATCTTGTGGGGCCTATACTGGGGGCAGGACGAGTAGTTGTCGGGGGGTTAAAAATCATAAATTTTGTTTTTAAAGCATTTATTTCCAAACCCCGTTCCACACAGTATGCCTCAAACCCATCTAACACACGTTGGATTCCCATTGGGGACTTCGAAAGCAGAAGCGTGTCGTCTGCGAACATGATCGCAGGCACCCTTCTGTCGGCCAACCTTGGTGCGTCAGTATTTGGTACGGCGTTTAGGTGGGCGATTACCCCGTTGACATAGAGGCAAAACAAGGAGGGTGCCAAAACACACCCCTGCCTTACCCCCCTGTCAACGGGGAATCTAGAAGACTACTGTCTGCTCTTCCCATACCTGACCCTTGCATAGTTTCTCTCGTGGAGCCTCATCAGAATATTCAGGAGTTGTGATGGAATAGCCAGCTCATGAAGAACTGTCCAGAGTTTACTTCGTGGGACCAAGTCGAAGGCGCGCAAATCCACGAAAACCGCATATAGCGAGCCAACCTCTATTGTTACAGTTTTCCAAAACAGTAGGTTTAAGCGGAAAATTTGGTCCATCGTAGATGTATTTTTCCTGAACCCCCCCTGGAGAGGACTCAAAATTGAATGATCATCCATCCAATCTTGTATCTGCCCCAAAATCAACCTCGCAAAAATCTTCTGTGGGACGTCAATCAGGCTGATAGGCCTGTAGTTGGCTGGGAGCAGAGGAGAGCCCTTCTTAAATATGGGGGCAATCTCTGCGCCTAGCCAAGTACTGGGTATTGCCATTCCTCTCAATATTGCATTGAAGATAGTTGCCAGGTACGGAGCCCAGATCACCGGTTCATGTTTGAAGAGGTCACCCGGGAGTTTATCCAAGCCCGGGGCTTTAGCAGCCGCGAGCTTGGATATTGCGATGCATACCTCATCCGTGGTGAACTCAATCGCCTCACTCTGCTGGATGGGGTCCAAACTCAACCCTACTTGATCCCCAGCTATCCCACCATTCTCCATTGCATACAGAGCGTGAAAGTGATCCTCCCAAGCTTCGGCTGCTATGTTGGGTTCTACAGCCGAAATAGGTTCGCCCGACCCAGTATTCACGATTGACCAGAATTTGCGTGAATCTCTGGTCGCGAGGGAGGTAGTTAAATTGAATCATTTGTTTTCATCCCATTCCATTTTGGAAAATTTAGTTATGTGCTTATAGTCTGATCTCCTGGCTTGGATTTGTGTCTTATTGTTGTTTTGCTTCAAGGCCAGGAGTAACTCCGCTTTTGCCTTTCTACATGCGGCATTGTACCAAGATGTTTTGTTACCCCTGGGGATCCTCTTGGTCACTCGGGGGTTGAACATCTCAGCCAGTGAGCTTGTTAAATCCCCATGTAGACCAAGAAGCTTATTACACCAGTCTGGGGAATGGAGTTGCTTAAGTAGAGCCCCAACATCTTCCAATACAGGCACAAACCGCGCATATAATTTGCAAAGAACCTCAGAGTGAGTTACTAAATTATCCCACCTGACTCTACGTCTATCATTCGCTAGAGTCATCCTTGTTTTGTGGTCAACACTGGCATTATATATATCCTTTCCTACATTAGGGAGAGACAGCTCCAGGACCAGCGCATTGTGGTCGCTGTCCACTCTATCATTTACCCAAATGTCAATGACTTTGGGCCACAAACTAGTCCTTACCAGTATATAGTCCAACTGCGACTCCTGTCCAGGTCTAGTAAATGTACACCTAGGCGGGATGTTGGCCTGCACCCGGCCATTGCAGGCCCTAATCGAGTGTTTAAGTGTAAGCGCCGTGATTTGGACAGCCAAGGGCGTCCATGACCTCGGGGGAGGTGCCGCAGTAGCCGGTATTAACCAATATTCATCCTCCTCTGCTAGAGCCCCATCCTTCAAGCCAGCCAGCGGCTCAAAATGGCAGTTGAGGTCTCCTCCAACCACAAGCAGTGTATCACTGGGAATGGGATTCAAAAATAAGGACAGTTCCTCAATCGTTCCTGACTCACTCATGACATTAACAGGTCTAGAATATACATTGACCAGCGCTAATTTAAAAGCATTTAGCCACTCAAGGACCACACATTGGACATCGTCTGACTGGGTATTCACTGACCTGACCTTACATCCTAAATGGGTGCCCACCCAGATAATAAGACCCCCTGACGGGCGCCCCCTCCCTCCCCATCGTGCGGGTACATTAAAAGAGGCAAAACCACTGCGAGTTTGATCTTCTCTAGCCAAAGTCTCCTGAAAAAAACATACGTCATTCCTATCTATATACGATCCACACTCCGGATTCGCCACTTTATTAGACAGTCTTGCCAGGTTCCATGACAATATCCGCAGTATTCCAAGATTAGCTTTGCAAGTGGGAAGCCCTTCATGGTGCCCAGTAGCCACCTCTTTTAAGTTGATCATAGCCAGTGTGCCCAAGTTAATAGGTTGATTCTTGGGGCCAGTAACCAGGGCAGGCTGGACTAGACTAGAAGTGGATGGACAAGTTAGGGAGGTTGGAAATTTACTTAAACACCGATCACTCCCTGTGCTTCCAGTCACTTGACTAGCTATAAGGGTCCTATTAAGCATGGTCCTTAGCTTGATCGGTCCATCCTTCAACCTTAAACCCGTAGCTGCCCCTTGCATATCTTTGGGTCAATCGACCATGTCCAAATAGCTAAACCGGTTATGATTAAAGTGCTGGGAATACAAAGGGGTTTGATCAAGCTTTTCCCTATTCAACCTGTTCATCCCTCTTGCTTCCACTCCTGCCCAGTCTGCGGCTGTCTCTGCATTGTATGGCACCGAGGGGGGTGGATAAAAATAAGCCAGGGGAAGTGACAGAATGGTGGACCATGAATCACGTTGCGGCCAGTCACATATGTGTGATACAGTCCTAGGGTCCCTAAAATTGACCAAAATGCAATCACCCTTTACATTTTTTATCGTTGGGCCCACCCACGAGACTCTTCGAACCATCAAGATCTCACTACAGATCTGGACAGGAAGAGGTCTATTTTTGTTCAACCAATCCGCCACTTTATTTTTAAGGGAGGAAAAAGATTCTCCTACTGAATCATTCAACTCTGGAACCCCCACTAGAACCACTACCAGGGGGCTTGCATCAGGCGGTAGGTCAATTATTAAATTCTTTTTTTGACTACTACCATCTTGCATTTTAGCAGAGGTGTGCCAATTCGATGTTTTGGCCACTAATGGAGGACCAACAGGAGTGACAGAAGGCAAAACCCTTTTGGGTATACACACCGCCGTGGAGCAAGGGGCTAGTGGTGGTTTAAGGTTCATCAACAATGGTACCCCATCCCAGTTGTTAGCAGGCTCCCCAATGTGGTTTTGTCTATTTTCAAAAAATCTGCAGTGGCTGTTACGACCTTTTCTTTTTTTGTCATCCTTAGCTCTATCTGTGTAAGTCTAGCTTCTAGGGGAATGAGCACCGTTTTCAAAATGTCAACCACATTTGCAATTGAAAGGTTCTCCCTTTCCAGGGGCAAAGTGCCAGTATTTAAGTCACCCGAAATAAATATGGGCGAACTCACTACTGGAGGGGTAGGTGGTGCAGTTAAGGCTAAAGGAGCCTCCCTCTCCCTTTCACCTCCCCCCAGGTCAGGGGGATTGGAGTGCTTGGCCTGTTTTGGTTTCCTCCCCCAGCTGTTTGGGCCCCACATTTCCTCTTAGGTAATGCCCCTTCCCGGTTCCCCCTTAACTGTCGGGTATTTCACCTTACCAGACTATCAACTGACTTGGTAACATTCAAATTAGGAGATGAATTACTCTCACAAATTGGGGGTAGAGTTGGGGTAGAGTTAAATCATTTCCCACTGTGCGCAAAGGCTCGGTAGACACTACATTGGAACCCAACTCAGATGCATCAGATGCATCATTAACAAGCATGTTTACAACTCTTTCCGGAGTTCGTGCATCTGCCATCAACCCCAGCGACGATCTCTTAGCACTAGCAATCTCTTGTGAAAGACGGCACTCCATAATAGTTATTTTGTGGGATAATAGCGAGTTTGCTCTAATTATAAAGTTATCCAATGTACCTGCCACTGAACCACCCACGGTCAGTTTCTCCTGCTCTCCCGACCAGCCATTCCCACAGCTTGATGTCACAATCCTTTTTAGCTGTCGTAGGAGTCAATTCTTAACTGGGCGTGCTTACAAAAACCAAGGAGAGTAGCCCGGCCCGGTCTCCTTCGGTCTCTAACGGGCTCAAACGGGCCCGCCTTGGCCCGGGCTTCGCCCGGCGCACACCCGCGCGTTCCTGCGACGTTGGGAGTGGTATCCAAAATATAGAACGTGTGGGAGGAGCGGGAAGAGGCACCAGCGTCAGCAGTAGAGGGCTGCTGGTCTTCGCGGTCCCACAATACAGCAATGGCCCAGGAGACAACAACTCTCCTCCTCCAGCGGCTCCCGCGAAGCGGGGGCCATAAGGCGCTGTTTTGTAGGTCCGGTGTGGGAGGGGCGGGAAGAGGCACCAGCGTCAGCAGTAGAGGGCTGCTGGTCCTCGCAGTCCCGCAATAGAGCAATGGCCCAGGAAACAACAACTCTCCTCCTCGAGCGGCACATTTTCCATATTTGCCACATAATCCATAATCTGCCACATAATAGGCAGATTTGACCCCAAAAAAACCTTTTTTCTATTTCAAACAGCTCAAACATTACCAAAAACTCAGCGACAAGTGTTACTTACTGCATGCTCGAACGCCCCTTGTAAAGCTGGAATGATCACCTGTTACTTATTGCTAAATGCGGGTGTTAAATTGGAACAAATGGTGCACAAACAACTCTTGCTTCTTTCTTTGCCTCTCTTGCCTCTTTCTTCATTTGTATTGTTGTATTGTTCCTTTATGTATCTTTCCTCCTCTTTCTATACTTCTCTTGCCTCTTTCTGCACTCCTGGCCCCTCTTTCTGCACCTCTCCTGCATGTTTCTGTACTTCTCTTGTCCCTTTCTGCAACTCTATTGCCTCTTTCTGCTCCTCTTTTGTTTCTTTTGCACTTCTCTTGTTTCTTTCTGCAGCCCTCGTGCCTCTTTCTCTACCCTTCTGCACTTCTCTTGTCCTTTTCTGCACTTATCTTGCCTCTTTCTGCATTTCTGTTGCTTCTATCTGTACTTCTCTTTCTTCTTTCTGCACCTCTCTTGTTTCTGTCTGCAACCCTCTTACCTCTCTCTGCACCCATATTCCCGCTTTCTGCATGTTTCTTGTCTGTTTGTACACCTCTCTAGCCCGCTCCTCAAAATTGCTGCCTCTTTCTGCACTTCTCTTGCTTCTTTCCGCACCTGTCTTGCCCCTTTCTGAACTCCTCTTCTCTCTTTAAGCAGATGTATTGTCTCTTTCTGCACCTCTCTTGCCTATTTATGCTCTCCTCTTGTCTCTTTCTGCACCTCTGTTGCTTCTTTCTTTCACTTTTCTTTCTTCTTTTGGTACCTCTCTGGCTACTTTCTTTACCCCTCCTGGCTCTTTCTGCACCCCCTTCCCTCTATCTGTACCTCTCTTGACTTTTCTGCACCTCTCTTGCATCATTCTGCACTTCTGTTGCTTCTCTCTGCACATCTCTTGCTACTTTCTGTACCTCACTTGCTTCTTCCTGCATCCCTTTCCCTCTTTCTGCACCTCTGTTACCTGTTTCTACAACTCTCTTGCCTCTTTCTGTATTCCTCTTGCTTTTTTCTGAACCCCTCTTGCCTCTTTCTGTACCTCTGTTGCCTTTTTCTGCAACTCTCTTGCCTCTTTTTGTACTCCTCTTGCTTTTTTCTGTACCCTCTTGTCTCTTTCTGCACCCCTCTTCCCTCTTTATGTAGCTCTCTTGATGCTTTCTTCATCTCTCTTGCCTCTTTCTGCAGTTCTTGTCGAAGTAGAATATCCTCAGGTTCGGTATGCAGCTTAGAATGATCCTCCTCTTGATAGTCCCAAGCCAGAATAGCTATAACAGCACAGGGCATTGGGATGATCAAGTGAGGGAAGAAGAGGGAGGGACAAGCAAGGAGGGAATATACCTGGGATTGAAAACACTGTGCATTCTAAAACTGATATTCTTGGTGTATACCCACACTGTGTCCTATTCTAGGTACAAAGACCCTGGCCTTCTGTGTTTATCAGCAGAGGTCTTGCACTTGTCCTTATTTCCACTCACACGCTTTTGTGCATTCCTTAGTATTTCCTAAATGTGTGCCACTCTTTTACATACCTCTGAAATCTTGGTGTTCTTGGTAGGATGGATAAAAGGTAGAAACCTGGGATGGTAACCAAAAGTGCTATAAAAGGGGGACACTTGCGTTGAACTATGTGTGGCGCTGTTGTAAGCAATCTCAGCTAACCAGAGGTAATCCACCCAAGCGTCAGTACTGTTATCCACGTAGCAGGTAAGATATTGTTTCATTGTCTGATTAAGGTGTTCTGTGTGACCAAACGTTTGAGGATGACAACTCATGGATAAGGCTCTGGCAATGTGTAGGGACGTACACCTCACTTTCCAGAATAGAGCGGTGAACTGAGAACCATGATCCGATACTATGATTTGTGGCAAGCCATGTAGGCGTACAATGAGCAGCATGAATAAATGAGCCAATGAACCTGCCATTGGAACCTGCTCGCAGGCAATAAAGTGTCCCATCTTCATGAGAAAATCTATCTATAACAACAATGATGACTGTGTACCTGTTCTCATTCGGGAGGTCGACAATGAAATCCAACAAGATATTTTCCCAGGGAGAGTCAGGGGTGCGCATTGGTTGTAACAAACCTGTTGGCCTCTGATGATCTGTTTTCATTTTAGCACAGACTTCTCACGATTTGTATCCATGACTTAATGTCCACCAACACAGACGGCCACCAGAATTGTCTCTTGGTGCGATCCACTGTGTTTATGAATCCATTGTGTCTAGGCCTAGGGAGTTCATGACACGAATGGTAGACGGTCTGACACAGTGCTTTTGTTGGTACCAGTATACGACTGTCTTTCATAGGGATCCCTCGTTTTGGTAGCCATTCTGGATGTCTTTTTAATGATGCCTTCCATGTGAAGTTGTTGATTCGTTTTATAACGTCTCTGAGGAAGGTATTAGGTGGAATGCCACACAGTACTTTCATAGGATCAATAATGGGATGTTCCTGAGTTTGACCCCGTTTCTTGGTAGACGTTTGTCTGGTCAGAGCATCTGCTTTCTTGTTGTCACTACTTGGTTGGTAGGTGATGATGAACTGATATTCAAAAAAGAACAACATCCACCTCTGTTGTCGAAGGGTTAGATGTCTAGCAGCAGTCATAAACTGCAGATTTTTGTGGTCTGTGTATACTGTCACAACATGATTTGCCCCCATTAGGAAACGTCTTCACTCAATAAAGGCAACCTTCATAGCCATGGGTTCTTTTTCTCATATGTTGCAGTTCTGTTCAGCATCATTTTGTTTACGGGACATATAGGCCACTGGATGGAGCTCTTTTGAATCTTTGGATATAGCCTCTTCCAGCTCCTTCACGGAATTTCCTCCCCTGTCTCTGGAAGGAATAAATCTTCTACTTGACAGGACGAAATCCTCCTCCCCATTGGACCCACTACCTCTTAAAAAGCTGAAAGAGTGTAGATGCAGTCTTCTTCCCTCCATGTTGGAGGTGATGAATAAGGCGATCGCTCAAGGTTCCTTTCCATCGGTATGGAAGAAGGCAATAGTGAAGCCCCTCCTAAAGAAACCTTCACTTGACCCCGGCCTCCTTAAAAATTTTAGGCCCATCTCCCTTCTCCCTGCACCTGCAAAAATATTAGAGGCACATTTGAATTTCCATCTATCTTCTTTTCTTGATGCCTCTGAGTATCTTGACAGCACCCAACACGGATTTCGAAAACAGCATAGCACAGAATCTGCCCTAACTTTTGTAGTCAATAACATTCGACGCAAAGTTGACGCTGGTCAAACTACTATTCTTGTGCTATTGGACCTCACGGCCGCATTCGATACCCTGTCTCCCGCCATTTTAACATCTCGGCTTAGGGAGGCAGGTGTAACTGGGTCGGCCCTGAGCCTCCTCAGCTCCTTTCTCCTTGATAGGGAACAGAGAGTGATGCTCGGTAACCACCTCTCCCCAGCCAAGTCTTTGCAATGTGGGGTGCCACAGGGGTCGGCATTAAGTCCGACCCTGTTTAACATCTACGTGGCTCCCCTTGCTAGGCTGGTAAGATCGCAGGGGATGGAGGTGGTTTCATACGCCGATGACACCCAGATCATGGTGTCATTCACTCATTCCTCTGTCACTACATCTGCCACCAGCTTCAGGTCATGTATGCAACTTGTTGCAGACTGGATGGTCATCAACTCCCTGAAGCTGAATGGCGATAAGACAGAGGTATTGGTCTTCGGGAAGGACCAAGATGCCTGGTCGAGTGAGTGGTGGCCTTCCTCTCTTGGCACCTGCCCCACTCCCTCTCAATCGGCCAGAAATCTCGGTGTGGTGTTTGATACTTCACTCTCAATGTCTCTTCAGGTGAATCGGACTTTGGCAACCTGTTGGGGTGTTGTCAGGATACTCAACAGAATTCGCAGCTATCTGTCTCTGCATGCACGTAAGCAGATTGCAGTCGCCCTTGTTGGCTCCAGGTTGGATTATTGCAATTCTCTTTACATGGAGTCCAACAAGGCCCTCATACATCGGCTGCAAATCGTGCAGAATGCTGCTGCACGTTTTGTCTTAGACCTTCCGAAGACATCATCTGCCACCATCGCGAGGAGAGACCTCCATTGGCTTCCTGTCCAGCACAGAATCTATTTTAAAATCCTGTGCTTGATGTATAGAGCTCTCGAGGAGGGATCTGGAGGTGCTCTCAGCTCCCTACTTACCCGCTACCATCCCACAAGGTGCCTTCGCTCTGCGGGACTACTCCAGCTTGCTGTCCCCCGTTTCAGACTGACCAGATGGGGAGCCAGGGCCTTTTCCATCGCTGCCCCTCAGCTCTGGAACACCGTGCCTATGGAGATTAAAACTCTACCCTCTCTAGACTTGTTCAAAAAGGCCTTGAAAACGTGGTGCTTTTCAAGAGCCTATTCAGGATGAACTGCTTGGTCTGTGTCATGAGCTGTTTTTTTTAATTAGGCGCCTTGACGCCCTCTGGGCTAAGTTTGCGCACGATAAGACTCCTATCATTTCATTTCATTTCATTGCAGATGTTCTTTGGGACAAAACCGCTTGAATCGCAACATCAGAGGCGTTCCTCTTCTACAACATAGGTTTTCATGAGATAAGGATGTGTCAAAACTGGAGCGGAACAAAAGCTTCCTTCAGGGCTGTGAAGGCCTCCTGTGCTTCATGGTTCCATTCGAAAACCTGAGCTTTTCTCAGTAGTTTGGTTATGGGTGCCACCAACTTGGAGAATTTATTAATGAATCAGCAGTAAAAGTTCACAAACCCTATAAAACATTGGACGTCACAGACGTTTTGGGTAGGCGGCCACTACTTCACAGGAATAATCTTACTTACGGCCATTTCCTGCCCTGATGGGTAGAGCATAACTCCAATAAACTCCACAGTGTGACCATGAAACTCACACTTACTCAGTTTGCAGTATCAGTGGTAGTCTTGCAATATTTTCAATACAGTCTTCACATGTCTTAGATGCGTTATGTTGTCATCTGAGTAGATGAGGACATAGTGATCCAGGATCTCACGGGGAACATCATTCAAGAAATTTTGAAACACCGCCGGGGCATTACATAACCCGAAGGGCATGACCAAGTATTCAAACAGACCATAGCAGGTTTTGAATGCTGTCTTCCATTTATCTCCACTCCTCATAGGGACCACATGATAAACCCCTTTCAAATCTAATTTAGTGTAGATGGCTGCCTTTTCACTTGCTCCAACAATAACGGAATCAGTGGTAGTGGATAGCGGTTCTTCACTGTAATGTTGTTAAGTGATCTCTCGTTGATGCAAGCTCCAAATTCGCCGTTTTCCTTCGGGATAAATAAAGGCAGAGAGGTGGCCGGCAACTTGGATGTTCTAATGAATTGCATCTCTAGATGTTTACCAAGATAAGCTCTGAGGTGTAGGGTTTCGGGCTCTGTCAGAGCATATGTTCTCCCACTAGGTACTACAGCTCCAAGAATCAGGTCAATTTGACAATCATATTGCCTGTGGGGGATAAGATTTCAGCTTGCATGTCATCAAACACTTCTGCATATTCCTGATATTGGACCGGTAGTGCTGTGTCTTTTTGTGCCGCCGTGGCTATAGACAGGCCTGATGCCAGGGCTGTAGCCGGTCCTTCTGGTATCGTCGTACAGTGATCTTGACAGTAAGGGGATGTCAGTAATACTTCTCTGGTTACCCAATTGATTCCAGTATTATGCTTCTGTAACCACGGCAATCCGAGTATTATGCCATATTAAGGAGCCTCTATTATATTGAAGGTGATCTTCTCCCAATGAGAGGGGCCATACATGACCTCCAAGTCATCTGAAAGGCACCCTATAGATCCGGAGTCGAGTTTTCCCTCATCCACAGCATACACTACCTCAGGGGTATTCTTGGGTACCAAGCATTTGCCCCTACAATGTGCTTCCCTTTTATCCTTGAAAATGCCTTTGGCTTCTGAGTCTATCATGGCTGGGACCAGTATCCATTCCGACTGTATAGCAAGTTTAGGTCTACAAACAAATGTCACTGTTGAGCCGCATTTCCATTATGTAAGAAAGGGATGTATGACTGGCTCCAAGAATCTCCTTCTTCTTTCTTTGAGTGTGTTAGTTTTCTGACGTTTTATCTGTGGCAGCTGTGGCTAACCTATTGCTTCTGAATCGATTGGTCATTGGTTTCACTGGGAATTCTTTCACGAAGTGCCCCTTTTTACCGCATTACAAACAGTTCTTGTTTTCTGTGGAAGTGTTTTTCGACTAGGGTGAGGGCCGTTCGCACTGTGCCAATTTCCGTGGCCTCTGGTGTGGGCGCAGTAAGGTGTTCTGAAGTGTGGGGTCGTTTAGCTAGATACAATGTTCTTTCTCTCCTGTTATGCTCCCCCTTATGATCACTCATCCGATGGTCTAGTCATAAGGCTGAATTAATCAAACCCTCACAGGAGGAAGGTCGTGGGTCAATCTGGGTGATCACATCTTTGAGTTCTTCACAGAGTCCTTGATGGAAGAGCGTGGCTTGTTTCATCTCCAACCATTTGGTTTTTGCCACCAATCACTGGAAGGTATTGAGGTATACGAACAGGTCCCTGCTGCCTTTTCTTAATTCAAGTTATTCCCTGTCTGTGGTAAAGGTTTCAGCACGTCTGTTGAATACCCTTAAGAACTTCTCTCTAAAGGCTTCCGAATCATGCAGCAGTGGATCATCTCTACTTACTAAGTGTGCTGCTCACTGAGCAGCATCCCCTGCTAAGTATTTGATGAGGAATACCACTTTGGCTTGATTGGTGGGGAAGGAGTTTTGTTTACAAGAAAAGTGTAGCATTGCCTGTGTTAAGAAGACCTGTACCAAATCTGATTCCCCATGAAACCTCTCTCGAGTAGCCAATGGGATGTTAACAGGAATTTCCACCACAACTGTGCTAGATGGTCCTGCTGACTGACTACCTACATCAAATAGATTTCTTTGAAGGCGTTCTACCCGAGCCCTCAATTCTGCAGGTTCATGACAAGATGCCAATAATTCCACCTGTACCTCTCCCAGGATGGTTACCACATCCTCAAGAGTTTCTATTCCAATACAACACAACTGGGAGGATAAATATTCGTGGGTCAGAAATTCTGTCGAAGTAGAATATGCTCAGGGTCAGTTTACAGCTTAGAATGATCCACCTCTTGATAGTCCCAAGCCAGGATAGCTGTAAAAGCATAGGACAGTGGGATGATCAAGCGAGAGAAGGCGAGGGAGGGAACAGCAAGGAGGGAGATCTGAAATTACAGCAGAAAATAATAAATACTTCTTTCTTTCTTAGCATAAAAGCTGTGCATTCAAACATCTCAGTGCCCAACATGCCAAACTCCAGTAAATACCTGTAACAAAAAATAACACTATGCGTCCTGCAGTGTCCTACGTAGTTCATAGCTCCTTAGTAGAAACGTCCACTCTTTCTTCTGGGGTTTTGATGCATCAAGACATATATTTATATAAGAACCACTCTGTCATAAACAACACAAAATGGAGAACATTACAGTACACATCATATCTAACAAATCTGTATTCAAACCCGTACAGTAACATACCCTTCATAGACTCTAGAAGGCTTTGAAGGGGTTGAGTGTAGTCCCTTACCACTCTAGCATTCACCCCTGTTCATTAGAGTCAAAGAAAATAGCAAACAATTAAAAATCATATCCAGCAATCATGTTCATCCAAGTTAATTCCGTTATATACAAAACAAGGAAATTCATACTCTTTCCAACGTTTTGTAAGGGACAGTTTCCAAACATAATACCCCCAGAACAATGTCCATGAAGAGCAAACTTCAATCACCTGAACAAGCGAACAGATATACAGTGGTTGAACACCTGCTGAGGGGGGCTTTATTTTCCTTCATATAGGATCCCAAATTAAACAAATTACTTTCACTACTAATGTTAAACTAAAACAAAGATTCCACCTCAAGAGCCAAACAGTAATGGCTCGCCAACCGGGGGAACGATTGAAAAGTGCTGATAGCCTCTGTGCACAAGACAAAGAGAGAGAGAGCTAGAGTAACGCCCTTGTGCAACAGAACAAGGCCGTAGAGGAATACAGTTCCCCCACTACTTTGAGGACAGACCAAAATTAATGGTAAGTGGTGCAGAGCACCCTTACTTACACAGAGAGAAATCCACAGCGTCCTTCCTTCAAACTGCAAACCCAAATGGAATTTCCGACTGTCAGTCTTCTGTTTTAAGGGCGTTTCCATTATGCTAGCGTCTAGTCACTAAGGCTCATGGGAATAGTAATTCCAACATCATTTCGACACTGAGCCAGTCCCATTTGAAGAATTTGTGTGCACTACTAACATGAGTATTCCAGGACAGGATGGGGCACTCTCGAGATGATTTTATGACAGTTCTCTTACTTCTTTCTTCAGTTCTCTTGCCTCCTTATTCACCTCTGTTGCTTCTTTCTGCGCTTTTCTTCCCTCTTTCTGCACTCCTCTTGCCTCTTTCTGCACCCATCTTCCCTCTTTCTGCACCTCTGTTGCCTGTTTCTGCAACTCTCTTGCCTGTTTCTACACTTCTCTTGCCTCTTTCTGCACTTCTCTTGCCTCTTTCTCTACCTCTCTTACATCTCTCATGCCTTTTTCTGCAGTTCTCTTGCCTCTTTCTACACCTCTATTGCAACTTTCTACACTTCTGTTGCTTCTTTCTGTACTTCTCTCTTTTTCCTGCACATCTCTTGCTTCTGTACCTGCCTTCCCTATTTCTGCACATCCCTTGCTTGTTTCTCCACTTTTGTTACCTCTTTCTGCACCTCTGTTGCTTCTTTTTGCACTTCTCTTGCTTCTTTCTGTACCTCTCTTGCTTTTTCTACACTCGTCTTGCCTCTTTTTTCACCCCACTTCCGTCTTTCTGTAGCTCTCTTGTCTTTTTCTGCCCCTGTCTCACCTTTTCCTGTACTTCTCTTACCTCTTTCAGCACCTCTGTTGCTTCTTTCTAAACATCTCTATCTACTTTTGGCAACTCTCTTGCTTCTTTCTGTACCCCTTAACTATTTTTGCACCTCTCCTGCCACTTTCTGTACAACTCTTGCCTCTTCCTGCAGTTCTCTTGCCTCTTTCTGCACCCCTTTAGCTTCTTTCTCTACCTCTGTTGGTTTTTTCTGCACTTCCCTTCCTTCTTTCAGTTCTTTTGCCTCCTTCTGTACCTCTTTTGCTTCTTTCTGTACCTCTGTTGGTTCTTTCGGTACTTTTATTCCTTCTTTCTTTACCTCTCTTGCTTCTTTCTTCACCCTCTTCCCTATTTCTGCACCTCTTTTGCCTGTTTCTGCACTTCTCTTGCCTCTTTTAGCACTTCTCTTTCTGCATATCTCTTGCCTCTTTCTGGACCTCCCTTGCATGTTTCCGTACCACTCTTAACTCCTTCTGCAGTTCTTTTGCCTCTTTCTACACCTTCTTTCTGTACTTCTCTTGCTTCATTCTGTACTCATCTTGCCTCTTCCTGCACCCCTATTCCCTCTTTCTGCATCTCTCTTTCCTCTTTATGCACTTCTCGTGCCTCTTTATGCACTTCTCTTGCCTCTTTCTGCATTTCTGTTGCTTCTTTCTGAACTTCTCTTTCTTCTTTCCATACTTCTCTTGGCTCTTTCTAGACCTGTGTTGCTTCGTTCTGCAATTTTGTTTCTTCTTTTGACATCTCTCTTGCTACTTTCTGTACCCCTCTTCCCTCTTTCTCCACCTCTTTCCCATTTCTGCACCTTCCTTGCCTTTTCTGCACCTCTCTTGTGTCCTTCTGCACTCTGTTGCCCCTTTCTGAACCTTTTTTGCCCCTTTTCGCAGTTCTCTCGTCCCTTTCTTAACATCTATTGCTTCTTTCTGTACCCCTAGTCACTCTTTCTGCAGCTCTGTAGCTTCTTTCTGCACTTCTTTTGTTTCTTTATGTACTTCTCAGAATTCTTTCTGTACCCCTTGTGTCTCGATCTGCACACTTCTTCCCTCTTTCTACTCCCCTGCTGTCCCATTCTGCACATCTGTTCCTTCATTCAACACTTCTTTTGCTATTTCCTTCTTTGTGCTGCTCTCTTGCCTCTTTCTGCACTCCTCATGCCACTTTCTGTACCCATCTTCCTGCACCTTTGTTGCATGTTTCTGCAATCTCTTGCTTGTTTCTGTACATGGACAGTGACATCACTGATGACATCTAGGGGCATATATCACCTCAGGAGGGAGGCTGAGTGGTGATGGTGCACCCAGGGCTGAAAAGGGTGAAGGGAAGGGGGCCACCCACCCCCTTCCTAAAATAACAAAAAAACAATGTCAGAAACTTGCAGAAGGTCCCGCCCCCTTTCTCCACTACTTGCCAAATGCACCTCCCGGTGGAATGTTTGGGGGATTAAGTCTCCTTCACTCCAGAGGGTCCATTGGGGCCATCTAGCCCACCTATTACCTCCAATAAGACCAAAATACTGGAATTGCTGAGCAGTGGTCGGAGACGATGCCCCTTTTTTTCACCACTCTACAAATGTGCCAATTGGCGCTCTGCATCCTGAGGGTCCTAGAAATCCAGCTGTGTCGGGCTTACTGGAGGTAATAGGAGGGCTTGTTGACCCCCAGGGGCCCCCAAAAGGCAACTGAACTTCATCCCCCAAATAGTAGTGTGCCAGGTGGTGCATTTGCAGAATGTTGGTGAAAGGGGACATCGCCTCTGACAACCTCTCAGCAATCCCACTGTGTGGTGCTTACACGTGGTAACAGGTGTTCTAGTTAGCCCTAAAGGCCTCTCACCAGCAAAGGGGACTTCACCCCCAAACCAAGACAATGCCAGGAGGCACATTTGCAGATTGGTGGTGAAAGGGGGAATGGGATCTTTCAGAACTCAGTAATCCTGCTGTATGGGACTTACTGGAGGTAATAGAAGGGGGTTTAGCCTTTGTTTATTTAATTTTTAAAAGGGAGTGGGGCCATGCAGCCTGGGGGGATCACATCCCCTGGTGCCGACAATTATTATTTTTTTATTCTTTTTTTATTTGAAAGGAGCGGCCCCCATCCCAGGCCATTTTTGGGCCCGGGGACCCATCCCCAGGGGCTTGCCATTTTTAAAAATAAATAATCATTTCATGTTCAGGGAGGGGGGCCATATGATCTCCTCCCAGGCCATTTTCAGCACTGGTGACTCCATCCCTCCGGGTCATGGCTATGTTGAAAGGGACCGTGGGGGGATCCTGAGGCCCCATGGTCCAAGCTGGCTCCCACAATCTGGGGGGTCCGGTTTTGCTTTTTACCCCAAGGAGCTGCTGACATGTAGCTTCCTGCGGGTAAAAAGCAAACTGTACTCGCTTTGAGCAAGCAAGAGCAAAGTGCTCTCGCTTGTTCAAAGTGAGTACACTGTTTGCTATAGGATAGTGGGAGCAATGCTCCCGCCATGCCAATTGCAATCTGCAATGTCCTGGGAGATTGGAACCCTAGGACAGTGTTGGAGCTGGCCCTGGGGGGTGGCAGTTCCCAAGGCCAACTAGGGCTCCTCGTGGGGGGCTGCACATCCCCCTTGCAGGATTTGCATAGCTCTGGGGAGGTGGTTGTCTGTGGGGCAGTGTGGGGGGACAGGAACCCCACCACACCTTTTATTTGGATCCACAAACCCTCCCGATCACGAGCTGACTTCTGATTGGCTGCCAACACTTTAAACTAGGAAATGTTGGCAGCCATCTTGTGACTCAGTTGAACCAAGTTACAAGAAAAACAGTAAACAAAACAAGAAAAGGGGGCAAGGTAGAGACACCCTGACCCTCTAGGCATTCTCAGGGCGTCCCATATGGACACCAAGGGGCAAAACATTTTTTTTAAAAGATTTGGTGGGATTGGCTTAGGGCCCGCAGCCGTGAATCCCGCTGAAATTGTCTTTTTTTTTTAAACGAAGAGCGGTCTACCACACTTCTTTTAATTAAGCCCCTGGGTGGGCTAGTTCCAAGGGGCAATGTTGAAAATACAGGTGGGGGGTAGTGTGGGCCCCTGCATCCCCAGGGAAAGCCACCTCCCCAGGACGTTTTAATTATAAAAATGCTTGTGGGGCTCTTGTCACCCACACTGTCCCCTGGGATCATCAACTCCCAGGGGTATTCCTAAATTATGGCTGGGGGGGACTTACAGGAATCCTGGGATTTGTCTCCCATGCCCAACACATACATTCAATAGTATTAATTTCACCTCTGGGGGCCTTCTATGGAAGGCAAGCTCCATCTCAACCACAACCTTCAGTTGGAAAGGTGTTGAGTGTACCAGAAGTGAGGGACGCTGGCCTGGGCACAGTGTGCATAAAGCGTAAAGCCTAAAATTCGGAGCCCCCATCCTGCTGCGCGAAATGGGTAGTGTTAATGTTTCATAGGCAATGCGTGGCTGTCGACCTGCCCAAATCAAGGTGATGATATTTGAACGTAGTCTTTTAAAAAAGTGTGAGGTGAGTGGCAACGGAATAGTTAAAAACATGTATATAAGGTTAGGCAGAACAACCATTTTGGCAATCGCAATTCGGCCTGCCAGGGAAAGGAAAAGGTTTTTCCACTGAAACATTTTAGTTCCCAGCCATTCCATGCTTTTGCCGAAATTAGCTTTCCAAAGCTCTTCCGTGTCCCTACTCAGCCATATGCCAAGAAATCTTCTTGGACCTGTGCCCTATTTTATCAGCTATTCCGTAGGAAAGGGCAGTGTTGCATCGGTTAGGGGGAAAAGAATGGATTTTCTCCAATTTAGTTGTACTCCACAGTACCCACCAAACCGTATCAGCTCTCTTGTCATTGGCGCCTGGTTTATTTGTGGCTCTCGGATATACAACGCAACATAATCTGAATACATAGAGGTCACAAAACTACGGGTTGAAAACCCAATGCCACGCTGTGTATGGTGCCGCTGCAGCCGGGCTGCGAGCAGCTTCATCGCAATAGCAAAAAGCATTGGTGATAGCGGGCAGCCCTGCCTTGTACCCCTAGTGATGGTTGGATGTATGTCGATAGATCGACCACCATTACATCGCGTGCGTTTACCACGCGTATTTTACATCGCAAAGTCCTTCACATCGGCACCTTTTACATTGAACGTTGTTGCAATACCAATGCGTTGATTGCTATTGGGCAGTACTTAACTTTGCAGACCACAAAATCGCACGCCCTGACAACGCGTTTTGTTTTTTGTTCCACTCTGTTACGTGTGTGAACTCCTCTTTTATCCTACTGAAATGAAATTGTTTTCAAAAAGACAATAATCCATATCCCATATCGGTGCGTATTTAACCAGCCACGCATTTCCCAGAGTGTGCTTGCTACCCATCCTATAAGGCACCTGGACGCCACACAACGCGTTACGAAGCGCTATGTAAATACTATTACTGTTCGGGATAGGCTGATCCGCTGTGCATAAAATTTGATAGGCTTTATAATCTGATTTCTAAAGTGCATTTTTCTTTTCAGCTGTGTACGTTTCTTTTGCTGGCAATTACATTTTGAGGCACAGTGTTTTCTATGGGAACTCAAACTGGCACTATACATGATTTACGACCTGATTCTTTAAACATGGCTAGTTTTTCTTTTTAAACCAAGTTCATGTACGTAATGGAACGACAGAGGCATTTGTGAATACATTTATTACAGCAGGCTCCTCCCCTCTTCAAAAGGCCCTGAAATGATTATGCCTGCAATTCTGATAAATGTATCACGTAAGGGGTTAACCGTCTGCGTGACTCTTTATTTTATCTTTATCATCACCTTTATCATTTTCGAATAGTTGCAGAACTAATTGCTTTCTGTTCGCGACCAAACGTACCCGCTTTGGTAATGACAGTGACGTTTATTTTTCTGTCAAAATGTGTAACCTTTATTATAGTCAGAAAGAATTGTGGTTTCAAATGTGTAACTGTCATGTACATTAAAAAAGCAATAATGTAATACAGTGTTTGAGAATTGCCTGTCCGTTTCGAATTTTTTAGAATAAGTAACCTTCCTGTAAATATAAAAGGTAATACTGTAACTAATTTTTTTGTCCACCTGTAAATAACATTTTTAAAGAATCGAAACTTTGTACTTGCATTTCCTGTAAATCGTAGATGGAGCAAATATTAGTAAGAATGTGTGTGTTAAGCCATCCTTCACCCATCAACGCTCTCATCCATCCATTCATCCACCTACCCATCATTCATCTCCGCCCCCATCATTCACCCATCATTCATCTCCGCCCCCATCATTCACCCATCATTCATCTCCGCCCCCATCATTCACCCATCATTCATCTCCGCCCCCATCATTCACCCATCATTCATCTCCGCCCCCATCATTCACCCATCATTCATCTCCGCCCCCATCATTCACCCATCATTCATCTCCGCCCCCATCATTCACCCATCATTCATCTCCGCCCCCATCATTCACCCATCATTCATCTCCGCCCCCATCATTCACCCATCATTCATCTCCGCCCCATCATTCACCCCTCATTCATCTCCGCCCCATCATTCACCCATCATTCATCTCCGCCCCATCATTCATCTCCGCCCCCATCATTCACCCATCATTCATCTCCGCCCCATCATTCACCCATCATTCATCTCCGCCCCATCATTCACCCCTCATTCATCTCCGCCCCATCATTCACCCATCATTCATCTCCGCCCCATCATTCATCTCCGCCCCATCATTCACCCATCATTCATCTCCGCCCCCATCATTCACCCATCATTCATCTCCGCCCCATCATTCACCCCTCATTCATCTCCGCCCCATCATTCACCCCTCATTCATCTCCGCCCCCATCATTCACCCATCATTCATCTCCGCCCCATCATTCACCCATCATTCATCTCCGCCCCATCATTCACCCCTCATTCATCTCCGCCCCATCATTCACCCATCATTCATCTCCGCCCCATCATTCATCTCCGCCCCATCATTCACCCATCATTCATCTCCGCCCCATCATTCACCCATCATTCATCTCCGCCCCATCATTCACCCCTCATTCATCTCCGCCCCATCATTCACCCCTCATTCATCTCCGCCCCATCATTCATCTCCGCCCCATCATTCACCCATCATTCATCTCCGCCCCCATCATTCACCCATCATTCATCTCCGCCCCCATCATTCACCCATCATTCATCTCCGCCCCCATCATTCACCCCTCATTCATCTCCGCCCCATCATTCACCCATCATTCATCTCCGCCCCCATCATTCACCCATCATTCATCTCCGCCCCCATCATTCACCCATCATTCATCTCCGCCCCCATCATTCACCCATCATTCATCTCCGCCCCCATCATTCACCCCTCATTCATCTCCGCCCCATCATTCACCCATCATTCATCTCCGCCCCCATCATTCACCCATCATTCATCTCCGCCCCATCATTCACCCATCATTCATCTCCGCCCCCATCATTCACCCATCATTCATCTCCGCCCCCATCATTCACCCATCATTCATCTCCGCCCCCATCATTCACCCATCATTCATCTCCGCCCCATCATTCACCCATCATTCATCTCCGCCCCCATCATTCACCCATCATTCATCTCCGCCCCCATCATTCACCCATCATTCATCTCCGCCCCCATCATTCACCCATCATTCATCTCCGCCCCCATCATTCACCCATCATTCATCTCCGCCCCCATCATTCACCCATCATTCATCTCCGCCCCCATCATTCACCCATCATTCATCTCCGCCCCCATCATTCACCCATCATTCATCTCCGCCCCCATCATTCACCCATCATTCATCTCCGCCCCCATCATTCACCCATCATTCATCTCCGCCCCCATCATTCACCCATCATTCATCTCCGCCCCCATCATTCACCCATCATTCATCTCCGCCCCCATCATTCATCTCCGCCCCCCATCATTCACCCATCATTCATCTCCGCCCCCATCATTTACCCATCATTCATCTCCGCCCCCCATCATTCACCCATCATTCATCTCCGCCCCCATCATTCACCCATCATTCATCTCCGCCCCCATCATTCACCCATCATTCATCTCCGCACCCCATCATTCATCCATCCAGTACACGTGCGCGAGAATGACTATATTAATTAATAATTATACAGCTTACAATAATGACTGTATTAATGACCTTTAAATGTTCACGTGCGCCGAATAGCAAGCAATGATGACACTGCGCGGTATTAATACAACGTGATTTGGAGGCTTCCAGCAAACAATGCAGAACTTGGCATTAACAAAGGCATGATGACATTGACATTGCTCACGATTTACATTATTTGTAGCTTTAATGAGCGTTTGCAGTATTAATGAGTGCATTACAAACAATTCAGTCAACTGGCATTAAGTATATGAGCGTTAATAATACGTTATTATTACAATGTAAATGCGCGTGACAGTATTAATACAATGCCAACACTTTATGGGCATTATTAATACATGTTGCCTTTTATTTGGAGACTTTATGAGCGTTCAGAACATGACATGCGCACGATTTACCTTATTTGTAGCTTTATTCTGTCCGTCATCACATTAACGAAGTTACATCGTCATGTTGCCTTTTATTTGGATTTCGGATTGGATTTTTGGTGTTAATACAATGCATTAAGAATTTGAGTCACATCGCATTAATGTTTGCATCGCAATGTTGCGTTGTTATGGCTTACAATGCTCTGCGTTAAGATGCTCTACCTTACGATGCTCTGCGTTACGATGCTCTGCCTTACGTTGCTCTGCGTTACGATGCTCTGCCTTACGATGCTCTGCCTTACGATGCTTTGCCTTACGTTGCTCTGCCTTACGATGCTCTGCCTTACGATGCTCTGCCTTACGATGCTCTGCCTTACGTTGCTCTGCCTTACGATGCTCTGCCTTACGATGCTCTGCCTTACGATGCTCTGCCTTACGATGCTCTGCGTTACGATGCTCTGCCTTACGATGCTCTGAGTTACGATGCTCTGCCTTACGATGCTCTGCCTTCTGATGCTCTGCCTTACGATGCTCTGCGTTACGATGCTCTGCCTTACGATGCTCTGCGTTACGATGCTCTACCTTACGATGCTCTGCCTTACGATGCTCTGCCTTACGATGCTCTGCCTTACGATGCTCTGCTTTACGATGCTCTGCCTTATGATGCTCTGCCTTATGATGCTCTGCGTTACGATGCTCTGCCTTACGATGCTCTGCGTTATGATGCTCTGCCTTACGATGCTCTGCCTTATGATGCTCTGTGTTACGATGCTCTGCCTTATGATGCTCTGCCTTACGATGCTCTGTGTTACGATGCTCTGCCTTACGATGCTCTGCGTTATGATGCTCTTCCTTACGATGCTCTGCGTTACGATGCTCTGCCTTACGATGCTCTGCCTTACGATGCTCTGCGTTACGATGCTCTGCCTTACGATGCTCTGTGTTACGATGCTCTGCCTTACAATGCTCTGTGTTACGATGCTCTGCCTTACGATGCTCTGCCTTACGATGCTCTGCGTTACGATGCTCTGCCTTATGATGCTCTGCGTTACGATGCTCTGCCTTACGATGCTCTGTGCTATGATGCTCTGCGTTACGATGCTCTTCGCTACGATGCTCTGCGTTACGATGCTCTGCCTTACGATGCTCTGCGTTACGATGCTCTGCCTTACGTTGCTCTGCCTTACGATGTAAACGTGAATGCGATCTTCTAAATGCGTTGTAATGTCCTCGCAAATTGATCAGTGCGTTGTGAAGGGTGTTCGCCGTGATGGTTATGGGATCCGTAGTTTGTCCGTTAAGTTTAATGTGTGCAGATGGCGGTGTATAGACTAACTTGATTTTGTGGATGAAGCCTGGGCTGATACCTAAGCAATGAGAAAAGTTTAAGGATAAGAGTGGTCACTGCCTCACAGAGAGTGGGAGGGAACTGGCCAAACGTAATGGATTCATTATACATTTCAGCAAGATGGGGAGCAGGGATGGGAGGGCACTCATTATAAAATATAGGGTTTAGCCCGTCTGAGCTTGGGGCTTTATCGCCCAGAAGGCCAGCTATGACCTTCCTAATTTCCTCGCTGGTGAACGGCTCATCTAAGTATTTGCTTGTTCATCACTAAGCCATAGCAGCTCGACTGCGTCTAAACATTACTCTATAATATCATGGGGCGTTTCCACACCAGTGGTGTAGAGTTGAGAACAGAATGCCGAGATCCTAGTGAGTATTTCACTGGGGGAAATTGTTCTGCCTGCAATGTCAGGGGAAAGTTCTGTTATATAGGAGGAAGCATGTGGTCTTCTTAGCAGATTCACCAGAGCTCTCCCAGGTCAGTCGCCCTCACCATATCAGCGAACATGAGCCTTGCGGCTGAGGTATGTTGAGTTGCGCTCAGCTTCAGTATGGAATTCCATCAATTTTAGTGATGCAGGGGAGGGCTCATTAATATAGCTTTGGCCTAGTAGTCCTATGTCTGCCTCCAGCTGCTCCATAGTACCGCTAATGGATCTGAGCACCCTGGATTGCCTTGCTATGCATTCCCCAAGACCACCACCTTGAAGTTCTCCCAAAGGCTGAAGGGTGACTCCACCAAACCAGTGTTAAAATAAAAAAAATCAGTAATTGCGTGGCAGAGTTCCTCCCTGAGTGCAGCATCGCGGAGCATGTAGGGAGGCAGACGCCATGCAAACATATGCTGGAGGTTTGCAGTATCCACAGTCTCACCACAGAGTGATCCGATAGTCTGCGCAGCAGGTGTTCAACAGATGTGGTCCAGCACGTGGCGTCCTGATTGACCAGCCACAGGTCAATGCGGGACCAGGAGCCGTGTGTCTTTGAGACACAAGTCCTCTCACACACATCCGGGTGCGTGTGTCTCCAGGCATCTGATAAATGATTGTCTTGTATAAGTGTGCGCAGTGGAACAGTAGCTTGGGGGTGGTGTAAGCGCGTACCCAAGCGGTCAAGATTGACTTGTGGTGCAATGTTAAAATCTCCAACCCATATCAGCGGGAGAGGGCCAAATCAGGAGATCAATCTCCAGATTTGGCTGTAAAAGCCTGAGTCGTCTGTGTTTGGGCCATAAAAAGCCGCAAAGATTACCGGTTGTCTGTTAAGAGTCCCGGCAAGTATCACGTATCTGCCTTCAGTATCTATATGAGTTTGTGTAGTGTGCCAGGGTATGCCCTTTCTGAATAGAATAGTAACTCCTCCTGCATAGTTGTGGTAGAACAAAGAGTAGGAGTCCCCCAGTTTCTCGAGCACAATTTAGTGGCATTAGTGGCAGTGAGCCGCACCTCTTGAAGAAAGCAGACATGTCTAGTAAGATATGTATGTATGAGACGCGCTTTGCAATGGTCAATCATGCCTCTTCTATTCCACGCTAAATCAATCAATCAATCAATCATGGACATTTATAAAGCGCGCTACTCACCCGTGAGGGTCTCAAGGTACTGGGGGGGGGGGGGAGGGGGTTGGTGCTGCTACTGCTCGAAGAGCCAGGTATTGAGGTACTTCCTGAAGCTGAGATGGTCCTGGGTCAGTCGTAGGTGACTGGGGAGGGAGTTCCAGGTCTTCGCTGCCATGTAGGAGAAAGATCTTCCTCCGGAGGTGGTTCTGCGAATTCGAGGGATGATGGTGGGGGCGAGGCTGGGGGAACGGAGCTGGCGGGTGGGGGTGTAGAACTAGGCCTGGGCGAAGCACTACGCTCCGCTCGCGGAGTTTGCGAAGTTTTTGCAACTTCGCACTACGCGAGCGGCACGTAGCACAGTGCGAACATGCGTAGTGCAGCGTAGCGTAGTGCAGCGCTCATTTTTTGCTTGTTCGCGGTCCTGAACATCATGTTCGCGACCGCGAGCAAGCAAAATGACATCCCGGCGAGATTCTCAACGCGAGGAGGTCAGGTTTCTCATTGTGAGTGGTTGCGCATGCTCGCAACCGCTCTGAATGAGAAACTACCTGTTCGCGTTGAGAAAGCTGCCGCTCGAGTAATAATCTCCTCGAGCAGCAGCAAACTACAGCTCGCACTGTGCAAGATGCCGTTTTCAATGCTTGCACAGTGCCGGATGCTTCTCCGCACTGTGCAATCATTGAAAACGCATCTTGCATAGTGCGAACATACTACTACGCAGCTCGCGTAGTGCTACGTGAAGTTCGCGTAGTGCGAAGTGCACTTCGCGTAGCTTCGCGTAGCGCTACTTCGCGAACTACGCCCACCCCTATGTAGAACGAGAGGCGGCTGTTGAGGTAGGCTGGCCCCAAGTTGTGGAGCGCTTTGTGTGCGTGGGTGAGCAATCTGAACGTGATCCTTTTGTTGACGGGGAGCCAGTGGAGGTTTCTCAGGTGGGTGGACATGTGGCTGTGGTGAGGGATGTCGAGGATGAGTCGAGCGGAGGCGTTTTGTATGCGCTGGAGGCGAGTCTGAAGTTTGGCGGTGGTTCCTGCGTATAGGGCGTTCCCGTAGTCCAGTCGGCTGGTGACGAGAACCTGGGTGACTGTTGTTCTGGTTTCTGTGGGGATCCATCGGAAGATCTTTCGAAGCATACGCACGGTGTTGAAGCAGGAGGATGAGACGGCATTGACTTGTTTGGCCATCGTCAGAGAAGAGTCCAGGATGAAGTCCAGGTTGCGTGCGTGGTCCGTGGGCGTCGGAGCAGTGCCCAGCGCCGAGGGCCACCAGGAGTCGTCCCAGGCGGAGGGGGATTGTCCGAGGATGAGGACTTCCGTCTTGTCTGAGTTGAGCTTGAGACGGCTGTGCTTCATCCAGTCTGCTACCTCTTTCATTCCTTCCTGGAAGTTGGTTTTGGTGGTGGCTCGGTCCTTGGTGAGGGAGAGTATCAGCTGGGTGTCGTCGGCGTAGGAGATTATGTTGATGTTGTGTTTCGTGCGATGGTGGCGAGGGGGCTCATATAGATGTTGAAGAGGGTTGGACTGAGTGAAGATCCTTGGGGTACGCCGCAGATGATCTCGGTGGCCGCGGACCAGAAGGGGGGAGGCGGACTCTCTGGGTTCTTCCGGAGAGGAACGAGGTAATCCATTCCAGTGCTTTACCTTGGAATCCAGTGTTGCTGAGGCGGTGTATTAGGGTGCGGTGGCATATGGTGTCGAAGGCTTCTGAGAGATCCAGGAAAAGGAGGGCGGCGGTTTCTCCGTTGTCGATCAGGGTTCAGATGTCGTCTGTGGCTGCGATGAGGGCGGTCTCAGTGTTGTGGTTGGCTCGGAATCCGGACTGGGAAGGGTCGAGCGAGTTGTTGTTCTCGAGGAAAGCAGTCAGCTGTTTGTTGACGGTCTTTTCGATGACTTTGGCCGGGAAGGGGAGAAGAGAGATGGGTCGGAAGTTCTTGACGTTCTTGGGATCAGCTGTGGGTTTCTTCAAGAGGGCGTTGATCTCTGCATGTTTTCAGCTTTCAGGTAAGGTGGCTGACCAGAAGGAGCTGTTTATGACGTTCCGCAGGTGGGGTGCGATGGTGGTGCCGGCTTTGTTGAAGATGTGATGGGGCATGGGTCGGAGGGTGAGCCGGAGTGGATTGTGCTCATGACGTGGACGGTGTCTTCACTGCTGATGGGGGTCCAGGAGTTGATGGTGATGGGGGGGTCGCAGGTTTGGTATTCGGTGGTGAAGTTTGGGGTCCGAAGCTGTCGTGTATATCTGCAATTTTGTGGTGGAAGAACGTGGCGAGGGAGTTGCAGAGGTCTAGCGAGGGGGTGAAGTCGTTGTTGATGGCGTTGGGGTTGGAGAGCTCTTTGAGGATGCTGAAGAGTTCCTTGCTGTTGTGGGTGCTGTTGTCCAGTCGCTCTTTGAACGATGTCCTTTTCGTATTCCGGATCTGCTGGTGGTATTCGCGGGTGGCGGCTTTGAGGGCTGTCATGTTTTCTGTAGTCCGGATCTCTTTGCGGCCTTGAGGGTGTCAGTGAACCATGAGGGTTTTCTGCTGGTGGACTTGCTGTGGGGGTTTTTCATTGGGGCAAGGTCGTCGGCGCAGTTGGTGATCCACTGTGCGAAGTTGAGTGCTGCGTTGTTGGTGTCGGGTGTGTTGGTGTCAGCAGGAGGGTTCGCGCTCAGTGAAGTGGCAAGCAGGTCCGCGGTGATTTTACTCCAGCATCTGCGGGGGATCCGGTGCGTGTGGTGGTGGGATGTGATCTTCTTGAAAGTGAAGTGTATGCAGGTGTGTTGGGTCCAGTGTCGTCCCGTAGAGTGGTTGCAGGTGACGTGGTTGCTGGCGGAGAAGATGGCGTCGAGGGTGTGGACGGCACGGTGGGTGGGGGTGTCCACAAGTTGCTTGAGTCCGAGATTGGTGAGGTTGTAGAGCAGGGTGGTGGTGGCGTTGTCGTTCTCCAGGTGGAAGTTCAGGTCTCCTAGGAGGATGTATTCTGGTGAGGCTAGGGCGTGTGGGCTGATGATGTTGGCGAAGGTTTCGCTGAATTGTGTGCATGGGCTTGGGGGTCTATAGATGAGCGTTCCTCTGAGGATGGTCTGGGGGTCGGTGTGGATTTGGAAGTGTAGGTGTTCGGCGGTGGGGGTGGTGTCTTCTGCATTGGTTGTGATGCTGATGGTGTCTTTGCAGATGATGGCGATCCCTCCTCCTGTTTTGTTGGCTCGGTCCTTCCGGGTGATTTTGTAGCCGTCCGGGATAGCTGTGGTGATGTCGGGGGCTGAGGAGGCGTTCATCCAGGTTTCTGTGAGGAAGGCGACGTCTGGTGCTGTTGTGTCGAGGAGGTCCCAGAGTTCGATGGCGTGCTTGTGGACGGAGCGGGTGTTGAGGAGGATGCACTTGAGGTGGCTGTTGTTGCTGTTCGCTTTGGCGGGCGGAGTGCGGGGTCTGAGACAGGTGAATTTGTAGGCTTGACAGGTGAAGGGTCCGTGGGTGCGTCTGGGGTCGGCTTGGTAGCAGGCGGGAGGACGTCCGGTGTTGAGTGCGATGAGGGCGGCACTGTCGTATCGCTGACCATTGGGTTGGGTCCGGCGAGGTCCAGGGGTTCTGGCACTGGGCGCGGTCCAGGCGCGGACGGGCACAGACGGGCTTGTCTTTGACGCACCTTTGGCGCGCCATCGGCGCGTCCGCTGCGCGTCCTGGCGGCGAGCTCCATAAGAGGTGAAGAGGGAGGGAGGGGCAGCTGGGAGGCGGGAGCGGGGCAGCGAATGGGAAGGGATGCATAGGAAAGTGGGCGGGCTGCAGGGGGGCAGCGGCAGAAATCAGGGGAAATACAGACGGTGGTAGGATGCTGGAGAACGAAGAAACCAGCAGGCAGAACCTACAAAAAAAGAAACAAAACGGGGGGAAGCAGAGAAAGGGCACAGAAAGTGGAGGAGAAGCAGACAGATCAAAAACGGCAGTCACTAGGAGCCGTGAACTCGCGGAGGCAGTGGCAGCTGGAGGTGGGGGTCATGATCCCTCAGGAGGAGCCTGGCGGCGTGGGGAGCGTCCGGACCAGGGTCCGCCGCTATAAAGGTTACCTCAGTCATGCGTGGGGTCTAGTATGGAAATAATATTGTGCTGTCTGTTATTTATGCTAGTGCCGGGGGACAGTCTGTCAGAGAACATATTGCGGCGGTGAGTGAATGCAGTCAGTGTCACAATCAGGGTCATTCAGGTACAACAATTTAACAAAGCCCTGGGGCATAAGCGAGCCATGCCATACCACCTAAGAGCAGCCCTCCCCTCCCCCTTCCACTCAAACCCCCCAAATAAGTTGAAAATTATTTTACCCCCTTCCCAGGAACCCCAACTCGGTAGGTGTAAACAGATCATAGGAATTATCCCTATGGGGTGCATGGGCTCAGCCAGCCTATGAGGCAGGGTGGCCAAACGTTGCAGGTCACAGTGAGGAGAAGTGTGTATAATACTAAAGAACAGCAGTTAATCAGGAGAAACGTGTTGGTTTAAGACAATGATGGCATGACGTTTCAATTTTGAGACCCATAACTTGTAGAGCATCACACAATACGCAGCCCTTCATCTAACTGAGTCAATAATTGTGGCTTGTGTGGCCATCTTCAGAAAATGCGGGTCAATCTCTGGGGAGATTTCAGCAGCTGCTTAACAAATGTCAGGGTGGCTTTCGGGTCTGTAGAATAGCAGGGTTTAGCTCCAGAGTCGATACACAGCTTGGCAGGGTGTAGGAGGGCATATGTGATGTGCATTTGTTGTAGTTACCATTTCACAGGAAGAAAGTCTCTCCGAGCAGCTTGTACATACAGTGTAAAGTCAGGGTAAAATGAAAGTATATTGCCTTGCTGTCTGACTTCACCCAGTTCCCTGGCCTTCCGAAGGATAGAGTCGAGATCTCTATAATTCAGTAGGCGCACAATTATTGGCCGCTCAGGAGCTCCCAGGGTCAGCCGGGGGCCAATGGATCTGTGTGCCCGCTCAACAATGAAGAGACCAGATAATACAGTGCCAAAAAGATCACATGGCAAGGATTCTAGGTAGTCTTCCATTTTGGCAATTGCATGGGAAACCAGAATGCCTATTATGTGGATATTGTTCCTGCGAGAACCCGATTTAAGGTCTTCATTCTTTGCGCAGATTATCTCAAGAAGTTTGTCCATTTTCAAGAGGCATTTTCTGCCCAAGTATCATCAGCATCAGAGACCCTAGCTTCTAGATGTGATATGCGGGTATCATGTGAGTCGACCCGCTGTTTTCCCTGGTCAAGTTGGGATGTCAAGTGGTAAATCTTGGAGTCAATGGTCTTCAGGCTGGATTTGACTTCAAGTAATAAGGAGGTAGGTCGGGTGCTTCCGTCTGTGTGGACTGTTCACCGGCCTCATGGGATGGGTCTCCGCTTCTGATGGACTTGCAGTCTTCAAAGGTTATCTTAGGCTGTTTGGCATCTGCCTTCCCCATTGTGATCACCGGGTGGTGCAGACCGTCACTGGTGTTGCAAAGCAGTTGTGAAGTGGGGGCCGAGTCAGTGAGGTCCACCCAGCAGGATCAACATGCCTCCATGAGCCACCGGCAGTCCGGGTCCAGCAGCCACTGTGGCCAGCCCAGCCGGCAGTGTCCACACCATGCTCACCAGCAGCAGAAAGTGGCGGGGCAGTGCTGGCCTGGTGATTATCATTTGGATTGGTGAGGAGTCTCACATCGCAGGCTGTGGAATTAGGCAAGTTTGCAGTCCTTGGGCCAGCGTGTTCAGGCGCACTCAGCCTCTCCGCAGTTCAGGATCCCAGGGGAGGGGGGCCGTAAGCCCAACACAAAGTAATATAGAGTTTCATCAGTCCTGTAGAGGAAGCAGGCACATACCCGGGGGGCACTATCAGGTGGGTACTGTAATGTGGGGCATCGCGCCACCTGGCTAGGGCAGGTACAGGGAAGCAGGAGCCTTCGTGTTATTTAGGGCTTGGTCAGAACAACCGGCCCACACACTGTGGTGCGCGTATGGTGTCAGGTGCTTGGCACCACTCACGGGCTGGCTGAGTGGAGAGCCACACCCCCTACCTGCATCAGCACCTTAATTACAGACCACGCCAGAGGTACGAGTGTCCTCACAGCTTCTGCATGACCCAGACCCCCAGTAGATGACAGTAGGTCGACACCACCGCCACAGCCCAATCAGGACTCCTGGGTGTGTATCCGCAGTCAGGCCACACCACGGGAGGTAGTGCACTAATTCTGGCCCAATGCGTCATGTGTTTCACCGCAGCTAGCGGCTACAGCCAGGCACAGCCAGGGGGAGCGAACACAAATCGAAGTGGGCAGCGTGCGTTGGGGCCTCTGGCATGGCACCCGCCACAGGACAGTTGGCCCACTGCTTCCCTCGCAGGCTGTGATCACAGCGTGATGATGGTGTCACCCTGTCTCAGTTGGAAGGCTCTGGTGTTCTCATCATCGCAGGGCTCAGGAAGCACCAAAAAGCAGTTGCAAAGGTGTCAGAGACGAAGAGCAGCACATGCCTGCGTTCTGCACTGCAACACCTCTTCACTGCTTTCGGATGGTGGTGGATTTTCTCGCTCGACCGGCAGAGCTTGTCCGAGCACAGCCATCTTGCCGCTGGTGAAACCATGCCCCGATTGTTGCATTACATTTAATGTGTTCAAAAGAAAATCTTTCATGAGTTTCTGATATTTCATAATCTGCAATACTATTTGAAAGGTGAGTTATAAATGTGTTAGTTGTGTTATATATTATGGAGCAGTACTTCAGACTTTGTAGTGATATTGTTAGATTTGAAAAGCTTTATTTTAAAAAATTTGAAATTAATAGAGAAGTGTGATGTTTGATATATGTTATGAAATATACAGATGTGTATTGTAATGCTAGAAATGTAAAGATAATTTTGATTTTTTTTCACTAGTAGAGTCATTCTAAGTTTTCTTTCTAGCACTTTATCTCATTATTCTTCTGAGACTATGAGTATATTTGGTGACTGACTTTTTGCAGAATGATCTTTGAGGTGCAGGCCATACAATTTGCTATACGATAGAAATATGGCAATACATGCTAGGATGAATGAACTGTTCTCCTGTGCAGTATGACTTTTCAGGTGCACTCGAGTTAATGAATGATAAACTACAAGGAACAATTACCGTAATAAATGAATTGGGCATAAGACCGTATACATAATATGATACATCCGTATCTTAGCCAGATTGTGAGAGGAACAATAGGCACTAGACCGATTGAAATATAATTTACTCTCTTAATTAATTCCCGTACAGAGCACCATAAGCATTTTATAATTCACTGGGGTCGCTAGAGCTATTAAAGTGCTGGGGGCCCTTATAGAATTTACCAGCATCAGAAAGTTTGGAATGGAACGCATTGTCGAATT
Source organism: Lissotriton helveticus (assembly GCF_964261635.1). Classification (NCBI taxonomy): domain Eukaryota; kingdom Metazoa; phylum Chordata; class Amphibia; order Caudata; family Salamandridae; genus Lissotriton; species Lissotriton helveticus. Next base: position 2,134,828,934 of record NC_136067.1, read on the forward strand.
AACCTTTTACCATTACCAAGATGGCCACCACTGTTCGGGTGTAACACTCCGGCTCGCCCTAGAGCTCTATGTACCGATGGAAGTACTCTATTTGAAAAAAAGACGCACAACCATGCATAGCAATAAGGAGTATCTCATTGAGGAATTACAGTATTAAGTTCATTTGAGAGCAATGTGCTGTATGATAGAAACACGTGCATACATTTCCATTTGCAATTATAAATGTGAAAAAAACATTAAGGTATGACATAAACCTATGTATTATCGTTTAGACTGACAATGTTCTAAGTCTTGTTATAATTTATCACTGTATGCTTAGTATTTGCGCATCACAATATGTCTGACATCGAGTTTGGCAAAAGGGCGAGTGTACTATCTATGGTCTGTCTTCAGTTACCATGTCAACTACCTAAGATTTTCCCTTTAATTATGCACGCTGTAATGTAACTATGTTCGTGTGATCAAGACAAATCTTTGTCGAAACAGGCAACGAGCTAATGAATAGCTACCTACTTGCAGTAACGGACTTTGAGAGTGTGCTTTATTGGGAAAAACTGATAGTAATTGATTTGCCGGTCCTGGACGTACCGACGGTACACACCACCTAACTACCGACTCGGTCCCTTTACGTCCGATGTGGAGGAAAGTCCACAGTAATGTGTGTACGTTGGTAGCTGAATTAGTGATTATGTTAGTTTATATGAGTCTGCGGAAAGGTAGAGTTGAAGTATGCCTCATGATTTTAGGTGTCTCTTTGAAATGGGAACTGCATTCTGTGAAATTCTGCATGGACTTGTGACTGAGCTATGTCTGTACTTCCCAAGTATTCTCATACATATTATGCTTCTGAAGATGCTAGATATATAAAACTCAGGTATACATCTATGTGTATGTTTCTTTTATATATGATGCCACTAGTAAAAGGTGCAGACACATGCATGCATTCTATCAGGAATATAATGAGAGTTAGAAGAGACACAAGCAAAGGGTTACTGCTTTATATTTGGCTAGGCGTAACCCCCTAGGTAGTTGCAGAATGGTGAATGTGCAGCTCAAAAGTGAGGTTTAAGACTTGTTGGCAGAGGGATTATTAATGAGGCTACTTTGCATGAGTGTGTGGAAAGGTGCACTTGAAATACGCCACAAATATTTAGGTGTCTGCTTGAAATGTGAAATGCAGTCTGCAAAAATGTAAGATACTGCATGGTCTTGTGACTGAGGTATGTCTCTGCTTGCACGTGTATTTTCACATGTTTTATACATCTGAAGATGCTAGATGTGTGAAACACAGGTATACATCATTTGCATGTTTTTTTAGGTGTGATACCACTTACAAAAGATACAGACACAAGCATGCATGCTTTCAGGAATATGGTGAGACTAACAACAGTGAGATGCAAAAGGTTCCTCCTTTATATTTGGCTAGGCCCAACATTCTGAGTAGTCAGTGAATAGTGCAGCTGGAAGAGAATAGGAAGCTTTAATACGTGTTGGTAGATGGATTAGTGATTAGGCTAGTTCATATGAGTCTATAGATAGGTACACTTGGATTCCGCTGTGTACACGTAGGTGTCTGCTTGAAATGGGAAGTGCAGTCTGTCAAGTTTAAAGGACAGTTTTGTCTTGTGACTGAGGTACGTCTCTACTTGTATATGTATTCTCACACACGTTGTGCATCTGAACATTCTAGATGTATAAAACAAAGGTATACATTTATTTGTATGTTTCTTATATATATGATGCCACTAGCAAAAGGTATATGCACAAGCATGTATGCTTTGAGAAACATAGTGAGATTTATAAGAGTGGCGTGGGAAGAGTTGCTGATTTAAATTTGGCGTGGCCCAAGATTCTGAGCAGTTGTTTGAAAACTGAAGCTGTACGAGAATAGTGAGGTTTAAGACATGTTGGTAGAAGCATTAGTGATTAGTCTACTTGCTATGAGTCTGTGGAAAGGTATACTTGAAGTATGCCGCCTAAATGTAGGTGTCTCCTTCAAATGGGAAGTGCGCTCTCTCAATTTTAAGGGATTTCATGGTCTTCTGAATGACGTTTGTGTCTGCTTCTATATCCATTGTCTGGTGTGTTATGCATTTGAAGATGGTAGCTTGAAAACCTGGTCAGTTTCACTACTGGTATACTAATCTTTTAGTTCTGGTCTGTAGTTCAGTTGCAAAGCCTGTAATGTCTTCTGAATGAAGGTATTGTGGGGCCTAGCACATTGCTTGTTCAATACCGAGATGCCACATTTTTTGAGCAGAAATAAATGCGTACAATTGTTTTACTTAAATAAATACAGCATGTGTTCTAAAGTACAAGTATTCAACTATATCACTGTTAGAAGTCTCAGCATATTGCTCAAAACACACATACAACAGTCTGTGCATTTTGGATACCTGTGTATCACGGTGAATGCTCTCTAAATTTGTGTAAAATAAAGGCATGATACATGAGTATTAAACAGGCTATTTTAGAGGCTCCATAATACCTATGTACTGAAGACATTATAGACTGTGTGACTGAATGATAGAGCAGAACTGAGAGATTTGTCCACTGGTAGCCAAACCAACCAGGTTTTCAAACTATAGTTTCCAGATGTATCACACACGAGACAATAGATGTAGAAATACAATAGACATACAATAGACACTAACTTCACTCACAAGAGCACGTAGACAGATACATTTGACATACTACATTTCACATTTCAAGTAGACACGTAAACTTATATGGCCTACTTTGTACCTTTCCACTAACTCATAGCAAGTACCGTCATTTCTAATTCTTTTGTCAACATGTCTTAAACCTCACTTTTCTGTTGAAGCTTCATTTTTTACTAACTGCTGAAAATCTTGGGACTAGGAAATTTAAAACAGCAATCTCAACCACTTTACTGTTTAAAGGTGTGTACCCTTGTGCCAGGTTTGCTATTGTGTAAAGTAAAATATTCGAAATATTTACATTTTATGGAGACATTTGGAATGTGATTAAAAGTATTTGTTCATTTACTGTTTGAGGTAATATGAATTTTTATGCTCAATTGTGTCCCCTACTACGTACCCCAACGGCTCCATGTATGTGCCTAAAGCGCATGTAAGTTCCCTCCATAACCCGCTATGAAGACGCAAATACATTTGCGTCCAACGTTAACATGTCCTCTTTCAGATCCGCCATGAATGGATCAATAATTCAGTTCCTAAGTGTGCCGTGCCACCGTCTTTACATGGTGCACTTTCATGTTTTCATGGCTCTGGCGAAGGCCCTGATTTCTGCCATTGAGCCTTTTTCCTGACTTCTGCCTCTGAAAACTGCAGCGAGGACCTGCATCTGCATCCCTGAACTTTGACTTACTCTCTACGCGGCAAGTGGTGCCCGGCTCTGCCTGACTGCCTGCCAAAACTGTATTCAGCCTTCAAGTTATCTGCTCCGCTCCTCGAAAATACATTCCTGTCTAGTAGTTTAGGTAAACATCCCCCAGCTGCAGAGTAAAGGGCCCGGCTTTTCTATCTCCATGTACGTAATTCATAGCTCCTGTTGCCATGGTAGGCCCATAGCCCTCGCATTACACGTAGACACACATGCACGCATTAGCAGTCAGTATAGAATAGCCTCTGCCCGAGAGACCTTTTCTTTAGATAATACCGTTCTCCAAACACAAAATACCAGATATGATTTAGGAACAAGTTGATCTGACCCACCAGACTTCTGTCTCTAATCCTAGCGTTAAATGTCAAGTCCCCTTCACCCTCCAGTTCCACGTCAGTCACACGTCATGCTGCTGCGCGCGCATCTCTGCCATATATTTCTGCTGACACTGCAGGATTCTTCTAGGGATCCACCCACTTCTATGACTGAAATGCTGAAATATTTCTTCTTCTATGTGACGTTTCTGGCACCCACCTCCGTGTACACCCTTGTGCACGCCTTCTGATTACATATTGTTACGCACATGTTTCTTATCTTGTTTCTTTCAGCCGTTACGCCTTCTGAACCCATCACCACTGTAATGATATTATATATACTGCGTGCTGTTAATAAATCATTGTACATGTCCATGATTCCCTTCCTGAACCCTCGTGGTGATGGATCATGCTACCTGGTTCGAACCAATTCCATTTTATGGAATAAAACCCCTTAAAACTCAGACGCCACGGACTCTGTGTCTCTTATTTTGATTGAGCTATTTTATTGAACTTTACCACATAGAAATTAGATATCAGGTAATTTAATTTACCACAGTGAATGGCACCCCAGATGGGACACTCCCCCACCTTACGCGCCGGCGGTGCGTTGCAGCCCTAGTCCCCTGCCACAGCCGGACGGACACTCATGCGCATCCACAGGATTTCCTGTATCTCCCTCAGGCCAACGGAGGTGACTGAGACTGCGATTGATACCCAGACGAGGCGGTGAGGAGTGCGGAGGATCCCGACCCGAGTCCAGCCGAGAGTGCAAGGTCCGAGGTGTCTTGAGGCCCACCAGTTCCGAAGTTCCGAAGTACCTACGTCACGAGTCGAGTCGAGTCCAGTCCAGTGTCGAGTTTTCCGAGGCCTTCTGTTCCGTGCTTCCCGGTGAGTACCTTTGCTGAGGACGCATCTAGACGGGTGCATTAGTTTGCCCCGGTCGAGACGGGTTTGGGTACATAGACCCGGTCTGCACTGTTTAGCAGTGTATCTTTGCTGTTTAGCAGTACATCCAGTAAATGTTACTAGTTAATATGTGGTTTTAATGTCGTGGTATGAGTGATTGTTTGATCTACATTACTGTGTATATTGTATTTATGGTGTTCGAGTTCGAATAAGTATCAAGTATCAAGGTTCAAAAATGCCGCTGTTCAGTAAGTTACGACGGTTAGGAACTAGAAAGGGGATTCTAGAAGAAGCAGTACCTGTTCCACCTAGGGACACTCCAGGGCACTTTATGTACCACAAGCATGGCTTAGATGCCATACTGTACTTAGACTTGTGGGTCGATTATACCAAACACTTAGAGGAGAAATATAAATGGCCTGTTTCAGGAACATGGGATGCCGAGTGCATCATGAGAGTAGAGGAAGCATTATTGAAAAAGAAAGCCCGACAGTCACAGAAAGACGCCATAGAATTATGGCGTAAAGAATCACATAGACGCACAGAAAAAGAATTCAGAAAAGCAGAGAAACATAGAGAAGATTCAGAAAAGACTCGAGAAAACGAATTAGTCAAGGAAGGTATACGAGTTCGAACAGAACAAGTAGACCGACAATTAAGTACGCTCAATAATGGCATGTATCCAGTTCGGGCCGAGGGCCTGCCCAAGGCGACCCCAGAAGTACCAAAGAATCTGCCCCTTCCATTGGTTCCGACTAAATCACGTCACAAGACCGCAGCAGAGATTTTTCTTTCTTCCTATTTGGATGATGCAGCCCCAGCTTATACTCATGCACCTGCCCATGTGCCCGCACCACCTGTACCCTTTAGAGTATGTAGAATTAAAGCCAACAACATCTGAAGAGTTCATTTCCTTGTATCTAGACAAGTCCCTTCTAGACTGCGAAAGTGCCTTGTGAGTAACTAGTTGGTTTATTTGTGAATTTGTGCTTAAGACTTGTGAATAGTTTGTTACATCCATGTGTGTAACGCTTTGTGAGTGGCTTGTAGTTCCTTGTAAATAGCGACTTGTGATTAAGACTTGTGAGTAGTTTGTTGAATGTTCTTAAGTATAGCTCCTTGTAAATATGCCTTGTGAATAGCGTGTCATTTTTGTGACTTGTTGAGTTTCTTGTAAATATGGCTTGTAAATAGCGCCATGTAGTTATGTTTTGTGCAGAGCATGTTATCATCAGGTCCCTAGCCATTACGTTAGGCAGGAGAGAGCTGGATCTCTTTCAAATGCTTAGAGAAAATGTTTTGAAGATGTGCGTATGTGTTCTGTGATAACGTGGAGAGATGAGTTCATGACTTTCCCATGTACTGCAGTCATTGGGGAATGATTGTGCTTCGGCTGCCAAAGAGTTAATATCTTTTATTGAGAAGGCAGTATTTGTTTTAACAAGGTGTTGAGGGATTCTGGCGTTTTTTTTTTTTTTTTTGTGTTTGCGGGGGGGGGGCGTGTTTTTGAGCGGAAATTCGTACCCGTTCCAGTGGAGGGATTTAGTTGCTTTTTGGTGAGGATTTAGGGAATAGCTTGGACTACTGTGATGCCAAATTTGAAAAGGATCTGAGCTGTGGAAGTGGTGAAAAAAGCATGTTTTGTGCGGGGGTGCGATTTGCCATGTTATCCAATGGGCGTATTCAGTTTGCAGATTGAATGGTAAAATGTTGCATGGAGAGTAAAGGAGTGTATTTGTGAAGGGTTTTGCTTTGGAATACTTGATTTAATGTGTTTGGCTCAGAGGTCAGTATAGTTGTAAATAGACCAGTCGAATTGAGATAAGGGTTTGCACCACGAAGAGTGCTTCAATGTTTTCACGTCTGGAAAGAAAATAAGAAAATATAAATCAGACCCTTCATAGAATGCGTTTTAATTAGTGTAATAAAACAGTTTTTTTTTCAAATAGGAATGTTTCTACAGGATATTTTTCCCAATGCAAGCTGCCCTTTAGAATAGCGTGTGACAGTTATCCCACTCACTTAGGAAAGTGGCTATTTGTAAATTAATGAACGTGGCCCTTTTTGATAGCTACAATACACTACCATCTTAGTGTATTGCTAAGAGTCCCCTACATTAGTTTAATTTGCATTTAGTTTTAAGACTGACCTATGTACTTTGACAGACTGCTTCAATTAATATGTGCAGAGAACAGTCCCCACTAAAATTAGAAAACATGGCCTTTTGAAAAAGTATGAATCTGGCCCTTTTAATAGGTAGAATAGAAAAGCTGACACACTTACTTATGAAAATATTGGTTATGCAATGCAGAGTTAAGAAGTTCGACATGTTATTTTCGAAAAGTAAAATATGGTGTGTTTCCATGCCATGATTGTTTTGTTCTGTTTATTTTTTCCCTTGCAGCTAGTAGCAGTACAGAATTATTTTAAAAATGCTAGCATGTCGCTCAGTTACAGAAAAATATATGTCATTATTAATTTACTTTTTAACACGTTTTAAAGTTTGCTTCAGTTAAAATTAGAAAAGCTTTGGCCTGGGAAGAGATATGTTATGAAGTACAAGGAATGTGTTTTTTTAACCTTGAGACAGTCCGTCCAGATCGAGATGGCTTGGTTCCCAGAATATAAATGTTTATATAAAAAGGGAGGGCTACTCCCTCTTGGAGCGAGCAGTGCCTGTCTTGCTGGCCATAACCCAATTCTTTCCGCGATCCCTTTGTTTATGTGAAGGGGGGGCCAAGTTGCTCCTCTGAAGCAGTCAACACTAAAAGCTTCATTGACTTCAGATACAGTCACGCTTGCAAATGGATAGTTATTCCCCCAGTAGTGTAAACAGAATAATTGGCAAGAGTCTTGCTCTTGCGATGAGTTCAGCATCTGGCAGTCATTCAATTTTAGATCTCAGTGTAGCCCGGCTTGGAATTGATTCAAAGCTCCGAGCGCGAACATAATTCTAGAGGGAGGGGCTGCTTCTCAAAGGAGTGAGTTTTTTTCAAGGCTTCTAGGCCTTCTGTTTATAACAAGAATAATGTGGATTTAATTCAGATACATTTAGAGAACATATTGTAGGTAGTATGGTCATACTGTTCCCAAGATCTAGAGTAGGATTTATTGTAAAACTGCAGAGGTTTTGGATAGAGGTTCCCCAATATAAAATAGTGCTTTTGGAATTGAGAATTAATTTTAATTATTTATTTATTTATTTGTTTTTATGTAATTCATTTTTGCTAGATTGGTGACAGTGAGCCCTAGCATTTACAGTCAGACACTGAAAAGACAGCTTGACAGTATCCACATGCCTGACAACACTACCCTACTCCAGTACGTCGATGATCTGTTGATCACCGCTCGAAGTGAACACGAATGTGAACATGCCTCACTGACAGTCTTACATTCTCTGGCTGACAAGGGACACAAGGTGTCCCCTTCGAAGTTGCAATTCTGTGTTCAGCAAGTGGTTTACCTTGGGCACTTGCTGTCCAAATGGGGGAGACAGCTAACACCCGACCGTATCCAGTTAATTGTAAATATGTCACAGCCCAGAACACAAAAGGAGGTGCGAGCCTTTATAGGCCTCACTTCTTATTGCAGACAATGGATCCCTCAGTATGCATTTCTAGCCAAGCCACTTATACAGTTGACAACACAGGAGGCAGCGTCATCGACTGTCCTCCCTTGGACTCAGGAACATACACAGGCTTTTGACGAATTAAAGAAAGCTTTATGTCAAGCACCAGTCTTAGCGACACCAAGTTACAGCAAACCTTTTACACTTTTTGTCACAGAACGTGAAGGTACTGCATTATCAGTCCTCACTCAAGACCAAGCAGGGTCACACAAACCGTGTGCCTATTTCTCCAGCACATTAGATCCAGTAGCCCAGGCTTTGCCTGCGTGCCTGAAATCAGTAGCAGAAACAGCTCTAGCAATCAGACAAAGTGATTCTATAGTGTTAGGACACCAATTGACAGTACAAGTTCCACATTCCGTGGAAGTTCTTTTAAACCGTACACAAACTCAACACTTGACTATAGCACGACTAACAGGTTATGAATTGACATTATTTCAGCCACACATAGAAATCAGACGCTGTAACACATTGAATCCAGCTACACTTTTGCCATTAAATATGACAGACCCTTTGGCACATGACTGTGTCGAAGTCATTACCATCATGACGAAACCCAGACAAGACTTGACAGATACCGCATTACCAGATCCAGACCTGACACTTTATGTGGATGGTTCATGTATGAGAACAAGCACAGGAGAGTTAGTGGCTGCGTATGCAGTAACAACAGAAACTGATGTCATAGAAACACATCGTATTGACACCCTGTCAGCCCAAGCGGCAGAGCTCATTGCTCTGACCCAAGCTTGTATTCTAGCCAAGAACAAGAAAGTTAACATATACACAGATTCCCGTTATGCATTCGGAGTTGTACATGACTTCGGAGTCCTCTGGCAAGAACGAGGTTTTTTAACTTCACACGGTGCCAAGATCCAGCACGGTCCCCTCATTCAAGCTCTGTTAGAAGCAATACATTTGCCTACAGCAATAGCCATCATGAAGTGTAAAGCACATATTAAAGTCACTGACAACATTTCCCAGGGCAACGACCTGGCAGACCGAACAGCCAAGCGCACAGCACAGACTCACACACCTGACTTGACAAAGACAATAGTCCCGACACCAACTCATTGCATGACAGTTAGGGATCCCGCCCTAGATGTAATCGACATACAGACACATGCTACACCAGACGAAATCAGGAAATGGACTGAACTGGGAGGGATCCAGACAGAACAGGGATGGATGACGAAGGGAAAGGCCATATGGTTTCTCCCCGACTCTATGGTTCAGGTCATTATTACCACAGCACATAGTCCTGCACATTTAGGAGAGAAAGCCATGTTAGACAGTATTCAAAACCTTTGGTTCAATAAACATTTACGAGCAGCAGCAAAGCAGAAAGTGCGTACTTGCATGATCTGTTGTCAGTTCAACCCAGGTAAAGGCATTCCCGTAGAGCAAGGTGGATTTCACCCTCCCGATCACCCTTTTGAAGTCCTCCAGATGGATTATATCCAGATGGAACGTTGTCGAGGATTTAAATATGTCCTCGTAGTTGTCTGTGCACTTTCCCGTTGGACAGAAGCATATCCAGTCCCAGATTACACTGCTCCGACCACTGCCAAGCAGCTGGTACGTGAATTTTTCCCACGGTACGGTTTGCCCCGTGTCGTGTACTCAGATAACGGTCAGCCATTCTCGTCCGAGTTAATGAAACAGGTATCACTCCTGCTCGGCTATCAATGGAAGTTTCACTGTGTCCGACATCCCGAGGCAGCAGGTCTCGTGGAACGTCACAATCAGACTCTGAAAATTCGTCTCGCCAAGATTTGCAAAGAAAAGGGCGTAGACTGGATAGTTGCATTACCCGTTGCCCTCTTCTACATGAGGATGGTAGCGCATTCGAGAACAGGGCTATCCCCGTATGAGGTGGTCTTTGGCAGGCCACCGAATATGTGGGGGACTCCTCTGCCTAGAAAAATCACAGATGTTGACTGTAATATGCTGACAGATTACCTTGCCTCCTTGATGTCTGCACTACAATCATGTCGTTCACAGGTTGCTGCAGCCTTTCCCGACAACACCGATGTAAAGCCACATGGGATTATTCCGGGGAATCATGTCCTCGTCAGGAACTTTGATCGGAGGAGTCCGCTGGAGCCCCGTTGGCAGGAGCCGAAACTTGTCCTGCTAACCACGAGGACTGCAATCAAGGTCGAGGGCCGCAAAGGGTGGCTCCACTCCAGCCACGTCAAGATATTTCATGGACTGCTTCCAGTTACAGACTCTCAGCCCTCCCCCTCTAAGGACTGCCCAGATTTCAGTGACTCTAAACTTCCCCTGGTAGAGAAAACTCCGTCCGAGGAGTATAAATCCAAACTGAGGTCTAGCAAGTCAGACAGTTTAATTGTTTAAGTCCTCCCCTAGGTGAATCGGTTAGACCTGATTCTGACATGTTCCCGCTAGACCCCGATAGAGAGAGAGATAGACAGAAACAGCTCAAGAAACGTGAATATTGTAAATCTCTCCGCAGTCACTGCATAGTGACATTATTGATTATGTTTTTTCTGAGTCTTATGATTATTGCTGCAAGTATACTGTTAAACTTGTATTACCCTATTTTCAAGCACACACATTCTTCTTCAAATGTCACTACCGAGCACACTTTCAGTGAATTACCCCCGCATGAATTGTCATACAGACTTGCGCTGCGCAACAATACATTCATTAGTATGTTACAACATTCCCATCAGGCCAGCAATGCTACCAATTGTTGGATATGTGGCCGACTCCCCCCCTATCAGAAATACAAGGGAGTTCTGCCCCTCTTTCCATACCCGTTCACACACAATGGTTCCTGTGGTGCATGGTTTAGTTTAATAAATTCCTTAGATTCTGATTCCGTAGTTTACCAAGGCAATTGGGTATGGGGAAATCTGAACACTGTTCTGCACAAAGTATGTTTCCCTGACAAGGAGGGTCTTCCCAAAAGGACAGGGACCGATCTAGAAAACGAAGTATATGGATTAGGTAATTTTACACTTAACCTCATGATTCTGAATGTCGAGTCCGAAACCAAGCCAGACTTACCCTCTATGTCAGTATTACCTGTTAAAGGTGAATTATGTGTCAGAAAGAATGGTTCAGTACACCTAGGTCATAGCGAATGTACCACTGTAGTCAAATTCAGTGATAAAGGCAAGTCTACATTCAAAGCTTCCCGTCATTCCTATTTTGTTTGTGGCCATACAGCATACATACGTTTACCCCTAGATTGGGATGGTACTTGTTACATTGCATTCCTTCTGCCACCTGTTTTTCTAGCCCCACCTGACTATCATAGGAACTCCCACCTAGTACATACTAGACACAAGAGAGAACTCCCGATTGTCGATTATACTGAAACTACATGGGAGCAATATACAGATTTCAATAAAGGTTTCTTTCCCTACTTAGGTACTGTCTCGAATAGTAAACTGATACGTAGATTGACCAGAACCCTTGAAGCAGTAGTGAATGAAACTACTTCCGCCCTAGGCAATTTAACAGAGGAACAGTCTGCTATGAGACTTGTTGTCCTTCAAAATCGTCTTGTTCTTGACGTCATCTTGGCCGATAGGGGCGGAGCTTGTAGAGTCATCGGATCGAGTTGCTGTATTTTCATTCCACAAAACGCACCTTCAGTATATAAAGCCATTACCCGTCTTCACAAAATTGCTAGTCAGATACACCAGAATCCAGGCACCTGGACTTGGTCCGGTTGGTTCTGGAGCGTGTTATCCACTTGGGGATGGAAAGTCCTATCCTTCCTAGGGATAGCCCTTCTCATAGTATTCAGTTGTTGCCTATGTCTACAATGTGGGCCGACGATATGCGGTTTGTGCGCCACATCATGTATTCCCCATTCAAGTTCAAGTTCAAATTCCCGTCAGAAAAAGGAAGAGCAAATGATGTTATATGAACACATAGATGGATTAATGAAGATTGATATATCATGAAGGGTCCGTAGGGGACAAGGAGGGAATGAGGTAATATGAATTTTTATGCTCAATTGTGTCCCCTACTACGTACCCCAACGGCTCCATGTATGTGCCTAAAGCGCATGTAAGTTCCCTCCATAACCCGCTATGAAGACGCAAATACATTTGCGTCCAACGTTAACATGTCCTCTTTCTAATCCGCCATGAATGGATCAATAATTCAGTTCCTAAGTGTGCCGTGCCACCGTCTTTACATGGTGCACTTTCATGTTTTCATGGCTCTGGCGAAGGCCCTGATTTCTGCCATTGAGCCTTTTTCCTGACTTCTGCCTCTGAAAACTGCAGCGAGGACCTGCATCTGCATCCCTGAACTTTGACTTACTCTCTACGCGGCAAGTGGTGCCCGGCTCTGCCTGACTGCCTGCCAAAACTGTATTCAGCCTTCAAGTTATCTGCTCCGCTCCTCGAAAATACATTCCTGTCTAGTAGTTTAGGTAAACATCCCCCAGCTGCAGAGTAAAGGGCCCGGCTTTTCTATCTCCATGTACGTAATTCATAGCTCCTGTTGCCATGGTAGGCCCATAGCCCTCGCATTACACGTAGACACACATGCACGCATTAGCAGTCAGTATAGAATAGCCTCTGCCCGAGAGACCTTTTCTTTAGATAATACCGTTCTCCAAACACAAAATACCAGATATGATTTAGGAACAAGTTGATCTGACCCACCAGACTTCTGTCTCTAATCCTAGCGTTAAATGTCAAGTCCCCTTCACCCTCCAGTTCCACGTCAGTCACACGTCATGCTGCTGCGCGCGCATCTCTGCCATATATTTCTGCTGACACTGCAGGATTCTTCTAGGGATCCACCCACTTCTATGACTGAAATGCTGAAATATTTCTTCTTCTATGTGACGTTTCTGGCACCCACCTCCGTGTACACCCTTGTGCACGCCTTCTGATTACATATTGTTACGCACATGTTTCTTATCTTGTTTCTTTCAGCCGTTACGCCTTCTGAACCCATCACCACTGTAATGATATTATATATACTGCGTGCTGTTAATAAATCATTGTACATGTCCATGATTCCCTTCCTGAACCCTCGTGGTGATGGATCATGCTACCTGGTTCAAACCAATTCCATTTTATGGAATAAAACCCCTTAAAACTCAGACGCCACGGACTCTGTGTCTCTTATTTTGATTGAGCTATTTTATTGAACTTTACCACATAGAAATTAGATATCAGGTAATTTAATTTACACTATTTCAAAAGTATAGCATTATTGATTAAACTATTGAAATGTATCTTTCATTTTCAGATATTTACATTTATTGGTAAAAAACACTGAGAATGGAAAAAAAAAATAAAGAATAAGACAAGAAAAAAACGATATTATTTAAAGGAAAGAGAAAAGAGGAAATTAGATGAACTGCAAAATGTTGCACTGAAGAAAAAGAGTTCTGGTAAGAGAAGTAAAGAGTTTGTTGAAAGACTTTTACAGAACGTTAGGCAATTTGAAAATCTTGAAAAGAAAAAGAAAAGTTCAATACCAAATCAGAAGGAACGGAAAAAAAGAGATGATAAAAGAAAATTATGGTATGGGAAAATAATGCATGTTGAAAGAAGGCTGAAAGAACATAAAGACGTAAGAAAGAAAATGTATAGAAGGAAGTACTACAGCATTTATTGAAGGATTGTAAAAATTATAAAAGAAGATCAGCAGCTTATAAGAAAAAGCAGCAGATTATAAGTGTAGTAGATAAAGCTTTTGAAATAAAAAAACATTATTTATATTAATATTGAAGAGAACGGAAACATTGGATAAAACAATGCTTTTTATGAAGGAGAAAAGCAAAAGAAAAAGACTGGTTAATAGAAGATCTTTTGTAAAACTTTTACTGGTGAATGAAAGTTCACTTTTACTACTGAGCCTTTCTTTAATGAAAAAAGCTATTTTTAACAGGACACATTAGTTCATGCAGTTGATACTTGTGGTCGATTGTCAGGGTTCATGGGAGGTTTCCTCCTCGCGACCCTGTTGTAGGCCTTGCTTATATTCCTCCGATCTATTATTCCACTTTGAAACTTCACTGTGCTTTGAGCTGGTGAGTATGCTGGCGGCGGTGGACATCCAAGATGGCCGCCAACATGCCCGTGGGGTTAGCGATCCAGTCTCCTCAGTAATCTGTACTCAGGTGAAGCACGCACCAACATTCCACAGCGCCCTTCACCGAGAATTTTCTCTCGATCTGTTGTTACCTGCATGGCGCTGTGTTATAGAGGGTGACGGGTTTCACGTCATCGGGTTTCCTGTCCACCAGGGTTCCAGGTCAATGTTTCCAGAGTGTGCATGTTTCTCAGGCAAAAAACAGAGAAAAGTGCATGTTCTTGGACTAGTGTTTCTCATGTAAATGCCGATAAAACGGCGATAATGGGCTTGCTAATATGCGTTATAGAATTCCTATAGAATCCCAGGTTAGATGTGCAGGACAGCACCCACGCACTCGCCACCACAGACTACATCCTCCACGGGGACCTGGACTTCCACCTCGAGAACAACAATCACTCCAACTCCGCCACCCTGATCGACAACCTCGCCAAACTTGGCCTCAAACAACTCGTCTCCGCACCCACTCGCGCTGCCGGCCACATGCTGGACCCCGTCTTCAATCACAGGCACCCAGGTCGCCTTCAACCTCACCACCGAACTCTACTGCACCGACCACTGCTGTATTCATTTCACCTTTAAGAAACCAACCACGCACCACCGCACCCAACAGCTGCCACAGACAATGGATCGATGACTGCGCCAACACCCTCGCCCCGCTCAAGAAACCCTCCAACAGCCACACCAGCAAGAGAGCCACCTGGTTCACCGACAAGCTCCAGACCTCCAAACACGCATGCCGGAAACTGGAGAAATATGGCTCCATGAACACACACCGGACAACCACACAGCCACACACACCGGACAACCACACAGCCACTGATGACATCCGAGCCCTGATGGACAACGGAGAAACAGCGGCCCTCATCCTCCTAGACCTCTCCGCGGCTTTCGACACTGTCTGCCACCGCACCCTAGTGCAGCGCCTCAGCAACGTCGGAATCCATGAGAAGGCACTGGAATGGATCATCTCCTTCCTCGATGGAAGAACACAGAGAGTCCGTCTACCACCGTACAAGTCAGAGGCCACCGGAGTCATCTGCGGCGTCCCTCAAGGATCCTCGCTGAGCCCCACCCTCTTCAACGTCTACATGAGCCCCCTCGCGGCCATCGCACGCCAACACAACCTCAACATCATCTCCTACGCCGACGACACCCAGCTGATTCTCTCCCTCACCAACGACCCCGCCACCGCCAGAGCCAACCTTCACGAAGGGATGAAAGACGTAGCCGATTGGATGACAACCAGCCGCCTGAAACTGAACTCAGACAAGACGGAAGTACTCATCCTGGGCTCCTCGCCCTCCGCCTGGGACGACTCCTGGTGGCCCCCTGCCCTGGGCACCGCACCCAAACCGACAGACCACGCACGCAACCTGGGCTTCATCCTGGACTCCTCCCTCTCCATGACCAGACAAGTCAACGCCGTCTCCTCGTCCTGTTTCAACATCCTGCGCATGCTACATAAGATCTTCCAGTGGATCCCCACCGAGACCAGGAAGATGGTCACCCAGGCCCTCGTCACCAGCCGTCTGGACTACGGCAACGCCCTCTACGCCGGAACCACCGCCAAGCTCCAGAAGAGACTCCAGCGTATCCAGAACGCCTCGGCGAGACTCATCCTCGACATCCCCAGACGAAGCCACATCTCCAGACACCTGAGAGACCTGCACTGGCTCCCGATCAACAAAAGAATCACCTTCCAGCTCCTCACCCACGCACACAAAGCCCTACACAACCAAGGCCCAGGATACCTCAACAGCCGCCTCAACTTCTACGCTCCCAAACGCCACCTCCGATCGACCAACCACGCCCTCGCCGCCGTCCCCCGCATCCGAAGAGAGACAACAGGAGGAAGGTCCTTCTCCTACCTGGCCGCCAAGACCTGGAACTCCCTTCCGACCCACCTCCGCCTGACCCAGGACCACCTCTCCTTCAGGAAGAAGCTCAAGACCTGGCTGTTCGAGCCGTAGCAGCACCCCCCCCCTAGCGCCTTGAGACCCTCCGGGTGAGTAGTGCGCTCTATAAATGTCTTTGATTGATTGATTGATTGACAGCCCACAAGGACGCCACCCGCAGACATCACCACCTCATCAGATTAGCCAATAGATCCTCCTTCAAAGACCGCTTGGAAAACAATGCACACAACAACAAAGAGCTCTTCAGCATCATAAAGGAACTCTCCAACCTCAGCGACAAGGCCAACGACATCTCGCTCTCACAAAACCTGTGCAACTCACTAGCCACCTTCTTCTACCGCAAGATCGCTGACATTCACGACAGCTTCAACACCACAACCGCCCCAACTACGCCAGACTCCACCTCCAATGTGAACACCACCAGCGCTATCCGCCTGACCTCGTGGTCCAACGTCAACGACGATGAGACACGCAAGGTCATGAACTCCATCCACTCAGGATCTCTGTCAGACCAGTGCCCACACCACGTATTCAACAAAGCAGACGCAGCCATCGCATCCCAACTATGGAAGATCATTAACATCTCCTTCGAAACAGCGACATTCCCTTAAATCTGGAAACACGCCAAAATCAACGCCCTCCACAAGAAGCCCAAGGCGGACCCCAAGGACCTCAAGAACTTCCGGCCCATTTCCCTGCTCCTGTTCCCGGCAAAGGTCATTGAGAAAATCATCAACAGGCAATTGGCCCGCCACCTGGAAGACAACAACATCTTGGATCCGTCCCAGTCTGGATTCAGACGAAACTACAGTACAGAGATAACCCTCATCGCCGCCACAGAGAACATCAGGTGCCAACTAGACAACAGCGAAACATCAGCCCTTATCCTCCTGGACCTGTCGGCCGCCTTCGACATGGTCTGCCATCGCACTCTAAAGACACGCCTCCTAGAAGTCGGAACCCAAGAGCAGGCCCTTGACTGGACCACGGCCTTCCTCTCTGGCAGAAGCAGAGCGTCCACCTCCCACCCTTCCGATCCGAAGCCACCAACATCATCTGTGGCGTCCCCCAGGGCTCATCCCTCAGCCTGACGCTGTTTAACATCTACATGGCCCCCCTCGCACAAGTGGCCCACCATCAAGACCTCAAAATCATCTCCTATGCCGATGACACGCAGCTCATCCTCTCCCTCACTAAGGACTCACACACTGCCCTCAACGAGGGAATGAAGGCTGTTGCCGACTGGATGAGGAGCAACCGCCTGAAGCTGAACTCGGACAAGACAGAGGTACTCATCCTCGGACCCGCCCCCTCAGCCTGGGACGAGTACTGGTGGCCGACCACACTGGGAACAGCACCAACACCCACCGACCAAGGATGCATCCTCGACTCCTCCCTCTCCATGGCTAAGCAGGTCATTGCCATCTCCTCCTCCTGCTACAACACCCTCTGCATGCTCTACAGGATCTACAAGTGGATCCCGACTGAATCAAGAAGAATGGTGACACAGGCCCTCGTCAGCAGCAGACTGGACTACGGCAACGCACTCTATGCAGGAATCCCAGCCAAACACCTATGACGAGTACAACACATCCAAAACACCACCACCCGACATCCCCTGCCGCAGCCACATCACCCCCCACCTGAGAGACCTACACTGGCTCCCCGTCAACAAGAGGATCACCTTCAAGCTCCTCACCCACGCACACAAAGCACTCCCAACCCTGGACCAGCCTACCTTAACAGCAGACTCAGCTTCTACACCCCCACCCGCCAGCTCCGCTCCGCCAGCCTTGCCCTTGCCGCTGTCCCCTGCATCCAATGAACAACGTCCGGTGGCAGATTCTTCTCCTAACTCGCCGCCAAGACCTGGAACACCCGTCCAACCCACATACGGCAGATCCAAGACCTACGTGCCTTCAGAAGACTCCTCAAGACCTGGCTCTTCGACCAGTAGCAGCACCCCCCCTCCACCTCAGCGCATTGAGATTCTCACGGGTAAGTAGAGTGCTCTACAAGTACTCTGATTGATTGATAGGGTATTTCAGGGTATGAGCGTCTCACATGCTGTACATCCAGATCCTCCCTATCCCACCCGCGGTATTCAAGCACCACCCGCCTCCCCTGCTCCCACTACCCCTTTCTCTCTCTCTCTCGGTGACTCAACGGCTGGCGTCTCTCCAGCGTCCTCCGGTGGGCACCACTACTCCCGCTTCACTCTTCTTCTCCTACTGGTTTGTCGGTTCCATCCATTCGACTCAGGCTCTTTTCCGTCACTTCTCCATTCTCGCTCTCTTGCTCGTCCTCCTCGTCCTCCTCATCTCCTGCAAATGCGCTGCCTTCCCTTCTCCTTTGTGTTTACTTTACCTGCCCTGGGGTTCTGTTTCCGGAGTCAGTTCCACCCCCTTCCACCACCTCCTGCCCCAGGAATGGTTCCTGTAGGGACACATGATAAGGCGGAGGGGATATCATTGATGGCATTGCCCTGTACTACCCTGAGCTTCATGAGGATCGCAGAATGCTTTTATCATGTGTCTATGCCCTCCCCTTTGCTGCCGATTCTGCTGCGAGTTCGCAACTACTGTCCCCTGTGCCCCTGCCGACTAGTATGTGCTGTAACTGTATTTTGTTGCCATAACTGTACTTCACTGCTGAAACTGTATTGTGCTTCTGTACCACTTTCCCCTTCGTGTTTTGTTTAATTGTCGTGCCCTCATCGCCGTTCTGCTATCTCCCCCCTTTTTCTCTTCGGTATCCTAGCTGTCCTGTTCCCACCGCTGCTCCCCTGTAGCCCGCCCCCTCGCTCTCCCCTTCCACCACCTCCTGCCCCGGGAATGGTTCCTGTAGGGACACATGTTAAGGCGGAGGGGATATCATTGATGCCATTGCCCTGTACTCCCCTGAGCTTCATGAGGATCGCAGAATGCTTTTATCATGCGTCTATGCCCTCCCCTTTGCAGCCGATTCTCCAGCGATTGCGCAGCT
Source organism: Lissotriton helveticus (assembly GCF_964261635.1). Classification (NCBI taxonomy): domain Eukaryota; kingdom Metazoa; phylum Chordata; class Amphibia; order Caudata; family Salamandridae; genus Lissotriton; species Lissotriton helveticus. Next base: position 2,134,848,154 of record NC_136067.1, read on the forward strand.
ACTGACCCTTGTGCCCCTGCCAACTGGTATGTGCTGTAACTGTATTTTGATGCCATAACTGTACTTCACTGCTGAAACTGTATTGTGCTTCTGTACCACTTTGCCCCTTCGTGTTTTGTTTAATTGTCGTGCCCTCATCGCCGTTCTGCTATCTCCCCCCTTTTTCTCTTCGGTATCCTAGCTGTCCTGTTCCCACCGCTGCTCCCCTGTAGCCCGCCCCCTTGCTCTCCCATTCGCCACTTCGCTCCCACCTCCCAGCTGCTCCTCCCTCCCTCCATGCCCTAAATGGCAGCCGCTGCATGGTAGTGAGAGCGACCCTTGACCCTGCTTGCAGGCCAGGTCGCTCCCATGCCATACAGCACCACAAGTTTGTCTGTGCCCGCCCCCTTGCTGCCGATTCAGTCGCGAGTTCGCAGCTGCGGTCCCCTGTGCCCCTGCCGTCTTGTTTGTGCTGTAACTGTATTTTGTTGCCATAACTGTTATTCACTGCTGTGACTGTATTGTGCTTCTGTACCACTTTGCCCCTTTGTGTTCTATTTAATTGTCGTGCCCTCATCGCCGTTCTGCTATCTCCCCCCTCACCCTTTTTCTCTTCTGTATGCTAGCCGTCCCGTTCCCACTGCTGCTCCTTTGCGGCCCGCCCCCTCGCTATCCCATTCGCTGCCCCGCTCCCGACTCCCAGCTGCTCCTCCCTCCCTCCTCACCCTGAATGGCGGCTGCTGCATGGCCGCCTGGCGCGCCAGAGGCAAGCCCCCCACGCCTGGACCGTGCCCAGTGCCATACAGCACCACAAGTTTGTCTGTGCCCGCCCCCTTGCTGCCGATTCAGTCGCGAGTTCGCAGCTGCGGTCCCCTGTGCCCCTGCCGTCTTGTTTGTGCTGTAACTGTATTTTGTTGCCATAACTGTTATTCACTGCTGTGACTGTATTGTGCTTCTGTACCACTTTGCCCCTTCGTGTTCTATTTAATTGTCGTGCCCTCATTGCCGTTCTGCTATCTCCCCCCTCACCCTTTTTCTCTTCTGTATCCTAGCCGTCCCGTTCCCACTGCTGCTCCTTTGCGGCCCGCCCCCTCGCTATCCCATTCGCTGCCCCGCTCCCGACTCCCAGCTGCTCCTCCCTCCCTCCTCACCCTGAATGGCGGCTGCTGCATGGCCGCCTGGCGCGCCAGAGGCAAGCCCCCCACGCCTGGACCGTGCCCAGTGCCAGAACCCCTGGACCCCGCGAACGCCACGCCACCAGACTCTGATACGACGTCACCACCCTCCTTGCACTCAACACCGACCGAAACCACACCTGCCTCCAGGCCGCCCCGAAACATACCCACGGACATTTCTCCTTCCGCACCTGCAGCTTCACCTGCAACAGAGCCACCATACTTCCCAGGACCGGACCCAACCACCTCTGATGCATACTTCTCAACACCCGCTCCGCACACAAACACGCCATCGAGCTCTGGGACCTGCTTGACACCACCACCCCAGACGTTGCCTTCCTAACCGAAACATGGTGGAACGACTCCTCGGCACCCAACATCGCCATAGCTGTCCCGGATGGCTACAAGATCACCCGCAGGGATCGCGCCAATGGAATCGGAGGAGGAATAACGATCATCCACAAGTTCACCCTCAAGGTCTCCACCAACGCAGACGACACCCTCAACACTGCCGAACACCTGCACTTCCAGATTCACACCGACCCCAACACCACCCTCAAAGGAACACTCGTCTACAGAACCCCTGGGCACCGGGCACAATTCAGCGACTCCATCGCGGACCTCGCCATCACCGACGCACTCGCCACCAAGGACTACATCTTCCTCGGGGACCTGAACTTTCACCTCGAGAACAACAACAATGTCAACTCTGCCACCCTGACGTTGCCTTCCTGATCGAAACACGGTGGAACGACTCCTCGGCACCCAACATCGCCATAGCTGTCCCAGACAGCTACAAGATCACCCGCAGGTATGGCACCAACGGAATCGGAGTAGGAATAGAGATAGTCCACAAGTCCACCCTCAAGGTCTCCACCAACGCAGACGACACCCTCCACACCGCCAAACAACTGCACTTCCAGATTCACACCGACCCCAACACCACCCTCAGAGGAACACTCGTTTACAGACCCCCTGGACCCCGGGCACAGTTCAGCGACTCCACCGCCGACCTCGCCAGCACCGACACACTCGCCACCAAGGACTACATCTTCCTCGAAGACCTGAACTTCCACCTCAAGAGCAACAACGATGCCAACTCTACCACCCTGATCGGCAACCTCGCCAACCTCGGCCTCAGACAACTCGTCACCGCACCCACTCACGCAGTCGGCCACACGCTTGACCCCATTTTCTCCACCAGCACCCACATCGCCTTCAATCACACCACCGAACTCCACTGGACCGACCACCGCTGCATCCATTTCACCTTCACAAAACAAACCACGCACCACCGCACCCCACAGCTGCCCCGCCGTTGCTGGTCCAAAGTCACTGAAGACCAGTTGTCCACCACCTTCGCCCAGAACACACCCACCGACACCACCGACCCAGACGCCGCTGCCCGCAACCTCAGACAGTGGATAGATGACTGCGGCAACACCCTTGCACCGCTCAAGAAACCCTCCAACAGCTACACCAGCAAGAAAGCCACCTGGTTCACCGACGAGCTCCAGGCCGCCAAACACGCATGCCGAAAATTGGAGAAGAAATGGCTTCACGAACGCACACCGGACAACTAGGCAACCTACAAGAACACCTCCCGCAAACATCACCAACTCATCAGATTGCCAAAAGATCTTACTTTAAAGACTGCCTGGATTACAATGCACGCGACAGCAAAGAGCTTTTCAGCATCGTGTGGGAACATTTTGCTATGTAGGTCAACATTTCATGCTTTATTTTACTGTTACAATGTTCGACAATTGTTTGATGTTGTATTTTATATGTATTTTATATGTATTTATGTAGTTTTATATGTTTTTATATGTGTCCTATATATATATTTTTATAACTTACATCCCTGAATAAGTTCTGATTTATAGAACGAAACACAACGGCTGTGGCTCAAAACATTTAAAGAAATATAAAAGCATCTGAGAAAAAGAACTACTATCATCTACTCGATTTGGACTTAATATGAAATGACCGGATTATATATGTTTGTGAAGTGGTGCAGCACCAATTTAAGAAATATTTACGTTTGACTCTGGTCTTAAGAGTGGTGTCCTTGGACAGGGGGCACTTTTGGAGCTGGCACACTGGATTATTTTTGGTATTTAGACATATATTGGTTTACTATCTGGGGTTGGTACTATGTCATGTAAATTGGTCCACTGTCCAGTTTAGGCGTATGTACACCCTTTCGTTGTTGCCTTTGTTACATGCTAGCCCTTCTAACGTGGCATGATCAGTTAAAAGGGTGAACTCCCGTGAACTCCTGTCCCTCTAGATAATATAGTAGGGAGTAAGTAGCTCACTTTATGGCGAGGGCCTCTTATTCGATGACAACAACATTTTTTTCTCTAGGGTACGGCTTTCTGCTGATGTATAAGATTGGTTTCTCTTCCCCATTGGAGTTTCGTTGTGATAGCACCGCCCCCAAACCTTGGTCTGATGCGTCTGTTAGCAATATGAAGGGAAGTGTGTAGTCGGGGCTGGTGAGTACTGTGTCTGTCATTAGTGAGGCTTTCAGGGTTTCAAAGGCCTGGGTCAATCTACAGGTGGGTTGTTTTAACAGGGCTTCAGTTTTCATGTTTTTCTGTAACAAGTCTGTGAGAGGGGCCGCGGTTTGGGAAAAATGTGGTATAAATCTCCTGTAGTAGCCTAGTAGGCCTAAAAAAGCTTGGAGATCTCTGTTTGACTGGGGGAATGCAACTTGCACGATGGCGACAACTTCGTTATTTTGAGGCCGAATGACTCCCTCTCCCAAAAAGAAACCCAAATACTTGACTGTTTGAGCGGCAAAGTGACTTTTGGCCGGGTTTATCTTTAGGTTATAGCAGCCCAAGGCGTGAAATACATTATAGAGATGAACAAGATGTTGTTCCCAAGTCTTGCTATAGATAATGATGTCATCAAGGTAAGCCCCTGCCTATTTCTCATGTGGTTGTTAGACCATATTCCTGGCTCGCTGAAAAGTTGCCGGGGCCCCTGTAGCCCAAAAGGCAACACTGTGAACTGGTGTAACCAGTCAGGGCTAGAGAAAGCTGTTTTCTCCCTGTCCTGTTCCCATAAAGGGATTTGCCAGTACCCTTGAGGTACTGATGTATTTGCCGTTCCCTATGCGCTCGATCATTTTGTCTACCCTCGGAATAGGATAGACAAAGTCAGAGATCCATTTACTTTGCGGAAATCTATACAGAAACGGGCTGAGCTGTCTGGTTTCTGTACTAAACCTATGGGGGACTTCCACTCGCTCTTGGATCTTTTGATTATCCCCATGAACAACATTTGTTTTATTTCTTCTCTGATCGTGGCCCTACGTGCCTCAGGTATTCAGTAAGGCTGAAATCACACTTAACCCGGTCACTCCACTCAACCCACGGCCCCCGTGTGCCCTGGTCACCGCCGCTGCCCTTCTTGCCGCCACTGCTGCTGCCTGCGCTTCCGCCCTCTGGCCTGCCCCCTCGCCGCTTCCTGTGACTGCTTTTCCCGCCGCCGCTTTTTCTGCCGCTCCCTCCGTGACAGCTTTTTCCCGCCCTTGTCCCCCCCGCTCACCGCCGCCACTCCTCTGCGGCCCCGCCCCCTTCCTTCTCCCCGGTCCCCATTCGCAACCCCGCTCCCGCCTCCCAGCTGCTCCTCCCTCCCACTTGGCCATATATGGCGGGGACCGCGCGGCAGTGAGCTGTGACACTTAACCCGGTCACTCCACTCACCGCAGGGCCCCCATGTGCCCTGGTCACCGCCGCTGCCCTTCTTGCCGCCACTCCTGCTGCCTGGGCTTCCGCCCTCTGGCCTGCGCCCTCGCCGCTTCCTGTGACTGCTTTTCTCGCCGACGCTTTTTCCGCCGCTCCCTCCGTGACATCTTTTTCCCACCCTTGTCCCCCCCGCTCACCGCCCCCGCTCCTCTGCGGCCCCACCCCCTTCCTTCTACCCGGTCCCCATTCGCCACCCCGCTCCCACCTCCCAGCTGCTCCTCCCTCCCACTTCGCCATATATGGCGGAGACCGAGCGTACGCACAGCGGCCACGCGCAGCGGGCGCGCCAATTGCGGGCCGAAGGCACAGCAAAGGCAAGCCTGTCTACTCCCGTTTACGCCTGTACCGCGCCCAGCACCAGGACCCCTGGCCCCCGACGATGCCAGCCCACACGAAGGACCTACGACATCACCACCCTCAACGCACCCAAACCCGTCCGGAACCCTGCCTGCTACCGAGCCACCCGGAAACGCACCCACTGGCCCTTCACCTGCCAAGCCTGCGATTTCACCTGCCTCCAGACCTGCACCGCACCCGAAAGGCCAGGCACCAGCAACAACCACCTCAAGTGCATCCTGCTCAACACCCGCTCCGTCCACAGACACGCCGTCGAACTCTGGAACCTGCTCGACACAACATCACCAGACGTTGCCTTCCTCAGGGAAACCTGGTTGAACGCCTCCTCAGCACCCGACATCGCCATAGCCATCCCGGACGGATACAAGATCACCCGGATAGACCGCGTCAACCAGACTGGAGGAGGCATCGCCATGGTCCACAGAAGCACCATCCGCATCATGACCAACTCCGACAACACCCTCACCGCCGCCGAGCACCTTCTCTTCCAGATACACACCGACCCCAAGACCACCCTCAGAGGCACTCTCATCTACAGACCCCCGGGACCACGCACACAATTCAGCGAAGCCATCGCAGACTTCATCAGCCCGCACGCCCTCACCTCCTCAGACTACATCCTCCTAGGAGACCTCAACTTCCACCGCTGGCCACACGCTTGACCCCGTCTTCTCCTACAGCAAGCACATCTCCTTCAGCCACTCCACCAGACTTCATTGGACTGATCACAGCTGTGTCCACTTCAACTTCAGGAGAACCACGACCCACCACCACCCGCAACAGGTTCCCCGCAGGAGCTGGAGCAAGATCACCGGCGACCAGCTCACCACCTCCCTCAGCCAGAACCCTCCCGCCAACACAATGGACCCCAACGAAGCAGCCCGCAACTTCACACAGTGGCTCACCAACTGCGCCGATGACCTCGCACCTCTGAAGAACCCACCCAGCAGACCAGTCAGCAAGAAAGCCTCGTGGTTCATCAACGAACTTAAAACCTCCAAGAAAAACTGCAGCACCATCGAAAAAGACTGGCGACACGACCAGACTACAGAAAACATGACAACCCTCAAGAACGCCACCCGCATACACCACCAGTTGATCTGCACCACCAAAAGGACAACATTCAAAGAACGACTGGACAAAAACACCCACATCAGCAAGGAACTCTTCAGCATCGTCAAAGAGCTCTCCAACCCCAGCGCCGGAAACAACGACATCACACCCTTGCAAGACCTCTGCGACTCACTCGCCTCGTTCTTCTACCGCAAGATCGCCGACATACACAACAGCTTCGGCGCACAGACCATGCACCCAACCACCGAACCAACGCCCCCCACCACCACCCTCGGCAACTGGACCCTGGTCAGCACCGAAGACACCACCAGCACGATGAACACCATCCACTCCGGCTCCCATACCGACCCCTGCCCCACCACGTCTTCAACAAGGCCGGCTCCATCATCGCACCCCAACTCTGGGACATCATCAACATCTCCTTCACCACCGCCACCTTCCCGGAGAGCTGGAATCATGCCGAGCTCAGCGCCCTCCTGAAGAAACCGACAGCTGACCCCACCGACCTCAAGAATTTCCGCCCCATCTCGCTCCTCCCTTTTCCTGCCAAAGTCGTCGAGAAGACCGTCAACAAACAGCTCGCTGCCTTCCTCGAGACAAACGGATCCCTCGACCCCTCACAGTCTGGTTTCCGAGCCAACCACAGCACCGAGTCCGCCCTCATCGCAGCCACCGACTACATGAGATCCCTGCTTGACAACGGGGAAACAGCTGCCCTCATCCTCCTGGACCTCTCTGCAGCGTTCAACACAGTATGCCACCGCACACTGATACAGAGCCTCAGTAACATCCGAATCCAAGAGAAGGCACTGGAGTGGATCATCTCGTTCCTTGCCGGAAGAACCCAGAGAGTCCGCCTCCCCCGTTCCAATTCGCGGCCACCGAAGTCATCTGCGGCGTACCTCAAGGATCCTCGCTCAGCCCCACCCTCTTCAATGCCTACATGAGCCCCCCTCTCAGCCATCGCACGCCAACACAACCTGAACATCATTTCCTACGCCGACGACACCCAGCTGATCCTCTCCCTCACCAACGACCCTGCCACCGCCAGAGCCAGCCTATACGAAGGAATGAAAGACGTCACCGAGTGGATGAAGAACAGCCGCCTGAAACTGAACTCAGACAAGACGGAAGTCCTCATCCTGGGATCATCCCCCTCCACCTGGGATGACTCCTGGTGGCCCCCTGCCCTGGGCACCACCCCCAAGCCGATGGACCACGCACGAAACCTGGGTTTCATCCTGGACTCCTCCCTCTCGATGACCAAACAAGTCAACGCCGTTTCGTCATCCTGTTTCAACACCCTGCACATGCTCCGAAAGATCTTCCGATGGATCCCCACCGAAACCAGGAAGACGGTCAGCCAGGCCCTCGTCACCAGCCGACTGGACTACGGGAACACCCTCTACGCTGGAACCACAGCCAAACTACAGAAAAGACTCCAGCGCTTACAGAACGCCTCCACACGACTCATCCTGAACATCCCCCGCCACAACCTCATCTCCGCCCACCTGAGAGACCTGCACTGGCTCCCCGTTAGCAAAAGAATGACATTCAGACTCCTCACCCACGCACACAAGGCTCTCCACGACCTAGGCCCCAAGTACCTCAACAGCTGCCTCACTTTCTACACGCCCACCCGCCAGCTGCGATCGACCAACCTCGCCCTCGCCACTGTCCCACGCATTCGCAGAGCCACCGCCGGAGGAAAATCCTTCTCCTACCTGGCGGCCAAGACATGGAACTCCCTTCCCATCCACCTACGGCAGACCCAGGACCATCTGTCCTTCAGGAAGCAACTCAAAACCTGGCTTTTCGAGCAGCAACGGACCCCCCCTCCCAGCGCCTTGAAACCCTAGCGGGTGAGTAGCGCGCTTTATAAATCTGTTTGATTGATTGATTGATTGACTTTCTTACCAGGTTGGGTTTTGAAGGAATGTTCTATCACTGTTGTTCTCCCTGGGGTCAGGGAGAAGATCCCCTGTAGGGGACAGAGAGTGTCTAGGAGTGCTTTATTAGATCAATGGGCAAATCCCATTGAGTGTATATACATTTTAGAGAGATTCAACTAATTCCCTATCACGACAGATATACAGAAAGTCTTGATAAAGGTGGTTTTCATCTGTTTATTCCACCGAAACGCGTCAACGCCATCCTTGGTACAATTCAAGACTCCAGCATCGATGGTTGATTCACAGATTCGATAGTAACATAAGATCGTCAAAACCATAAAGGAGTCCGAATGTACAAACTGTATCCAACAATTTTATGTTTTACACTTCTGTCTTGCTTTTCAATTATGCAGGTCATAATTGATTGTGATGTATCCATGTTTTTTTAATAACTGATTAGATTAGCTAGTTAGAATAATTGGTTTTAATGTTATGTATTTGCATATATAATAAATGACTTTTTAACTGCTATATGTTTGTGTTATTTATGTAAGAATCATTTTCTCAGAATTGCGCATTGATATAATCCTGCTTGTAACTCACTTCAAGGCAATCTCTCCATACTTCAAATCCCATTGATACATTGTTCCATCAGAGTATTCTTCTCTATCGTCCCACCCAGCAAGACAGGGAGGGGCCCCTCCCGTTTTTTAAGAGATTCATGAGGTACATTTCTGAGGTGCCTCTGGTTGGATCTAATTCCACTCTGTAGGTCACCGGGGTAACTTTGTCAAGTATGATGTAGGGACCCTGCCACTGGCCCAACATTTTATGGTCTGAGGAGGACATCATTAGAAGTACGGGATCCCCTATCGAGAAGGTTCTCTCTTTTGTTCCCTTGTCATATTTCTTTTTCTGGGATATCTGAGCATCCTTTAAGTTCTGTCAGACTATAGCCTGGACCTGTTAATATACAGAAGGCAAGAGGGGAATTTGCGCAAAAGCAGTGTATACAATATCAAAGAATTCATAGGGTTCTCTAGTCTATGCTCTAAGGATGAGATACAACCCTTGCCTAAAGTTGTAACCACTGACAAATGAAATTTGTCTGGTTAAATACTCACAAGATTCTCTACCTGAGCAATACTAGCGATATGTATATAGATCAATTAACTATAGAGTACACTTCAATTCAGTAACAGTAGATATCAATACAAATATTTTCCAATAACTCTTCTTTTATTTCTTCATTTTCTTTCAGTCACTCAGTACCAGTATTTTCATAATATATTGTTTGTTCTCTTTTGCCAACACGTGTTTCGTCCAGCTTTACAGCAAATGGACTTCGTCAGGGATAAAAAACAAGTAGACCATACATTTAATTACTAATATAAGCATAAAAAATCGCTTAATATTATGAAACACATTTTATATGTCCTAAATGGTGTTGTCGGACATATATAACTAGTGACAGAATTTAAACTTTAAGCACTTTGTACTCCCCATTCAATAGTGGTACCATCATCTAGATACATTTTGTCTACTAGCTCAGATTTAATCAGCAGTAGAGCTAGTGCATATAGGGGAATACAATATTTCTATTTTCCAGAGGAAGATCTAAGGATTTCAAACATGAAATGCTCAGCTGATTATTAAAACCAAGTACATTCAATTTAATGCCAGAGAAAATTACAAACATCTCCAAGAAGGGTCTCTGCCACGTTATTAGGCATCTGGATGTATAATACTAAACATGATGCTAGACTTACCAATTAATATCAAAGGTCTGTAGATTGGCCAAACCGAAAGGTGATTACGTTACTTTAAATCCTAAAAAGACATATAAATATATATTTAGTTCCTCTATTTATTATTTCTTTATAAAAGATTTATTGGCTAACAACTCCTATTTCATTTAGAATGCCAAACTGATCATAGTGGGCCAAATCAGAAAATCAATATTTTAACTGAGAATAGGAATAACTAACTTCATTAATTCTTGATTTAGTAGAAGCCCATATGTCTTATTGTTAAAAGAGAGTTTTCAAGAATATTTTATTACCTAATCCTTCAAAAAAAAGGTCGCTTCCAACATCTGATGACTCGAAAACGTAGTACCGTTGTCGCACTAGTTATCGCATCCTATATTGGCAAGTAAAGAAAAAATATTAAAGGGGTCATTTTGTATAATTAATGTGGACAGATATTATACTAAGGAAACCCTGATGGTTAATGTGGCAATAGTTAATACAAAGAATAGCCTTGAATCTAAATATATTCCTCGTTTTAAAAAACATGACCACCTACATTAATGTTACCTTTACTCTAGATTGAATCTAACGTTTTAGGGTAAATTTATACAGCGACAAGAAGTGTATAGTATTCTTACTTAATCCTACACGGAGGACCAAAGGTTAAAGGAGACCTCCATTCTCATAGAATAAAAAACCTATATCTATACAGAAAGCAAAAAAATATAAAAAGAAGAGAGTACCTCCGCTATGATTAATAATACACCGAAGCGGGTACATCCATGCACAGGATAAAGAGTCGAGACTTCAAAGGTAAATCTACAGAACAAAAAAAGTAGAAAAGGGTATAAAGGAACTATTCCTACATTTTACAAAGCTTTAAGCTAGCAGTATATCCGTATGATCTCACCTGATCGAATATTTATAAACTCGGCAATTGGGAGTCTTTTCGGTAACGGCATCTAGCATCGTCGCCATCTTGGTGCAGGCTATTTATACCATTAATTACTTCAAGAGCGAGATAGGACTAGCCTCGCATCAGCACTGATTCTTGTTACGTTTACCCGTGATTAACGATTAACTAGAGTCTTTTATTTTTTATTTTTTATATATTGTCCGAATATTCATTACGAATATATAGTGAGCATCTACATATATTATAATCGCATCCATCATTCGTTGCCCACTCTCACCCTTATTAGAGTTATATACTACTAGGCTAAAGATAAACAAAATCGTAAGCGCCATCTTAACACTATGTCTAAGGCTAGTAGATATAGATATACAGTCATGTTAATCGCTGCAAAAAGATTTCCCAAGGCTTATTATCCACTAAACATGTTTATATTAAAATTACGAATACGTTTTACTAGTTAAAAGGAATTTTAATAGTTACATTCTAATATTATATACCTACTATTCAAAGTCTCCATATATACATATATCAAGTTAATAACAGATATACCAACATAACTGGATCCTTATTGATTACTATATTCTCTAGAAATCTATATAGCATCCTCTGTCCATGTGATTAAAATTGATCACTGTTTTGACATATTAGTCATTAGTCGTGATTCTGAAAAAATAAATACTGATAGAATATCTTGACAAATGTCTATACTGCAGATGAATTAAATTAAACACATGTCTCCATATTGTATTTTCATTTATCATCCAAGAAAGAATTGCATATTTATCCAAGAAAGAACTGCATTTCATCATCGATGTTTATCCCCTGTTCTACCGCCCGTAATCTAATGATCCAACGCACTTCTGCTTGTCTCACTTTAAGTTCTCTATTACCCCCTCTCACACTTGGGGAATGCTCTCTAATCCATGGAAAGAGAAACTTTTGTTTGGGCAGTTTGCAGCATGTACTCCTATAGGATATCTCTGATCCATATTTTTAAAATCTCGATAATGTTCTGCAATCCGTTCTTTCATGCTTCTGATTGTGCTTCCTACATAATTTTTTTTGCACTTACACAATATAATGTACACTACATATTTAGTTGTACAATCAATATGCTGTCTTATATTATATGTTATTGATCCATTGTACGCAAAGTCTTTTTTCTCCTTAATTGCCATTCTACACATACTGCAGTTATAGCATTTAAATGAACCAATATTGTGTGTATGTAGCCAGGTCTGTTTCATTCTATTGTCTCTCAGATAACTCGGGCTGACAATATTCCCCAATGTTTTGCCTTTCCTATAAGCTATACTTGGACTTCTCAAAATAAATCTCTGTAGTTGCACATTAGACGTTAGTAAATGCCAGTGTCGTTTGAGGATGCCATATATCTTGTGTGACCACGGATGGTATCCCGTTATTAGTATCACCGGGAAAACGTTATCAGAGTCCTTATTTCGTGATTTCAATGTGTCTAACCTTTTCAACTTCTTGACTCGATTTTTAGCTTTTCTTAGGACTTTCTGATGATAACCCCTAGACAGACATCTCTCTTCCATGTCTGTTATGGAATATGCAAAATCTGTCTCATTTGAACAGTTGCTCTATAAAACTCACCATAAGGAATGGCATTTATTTGAGTTTTAGGGTGGGCGCTTTCAGCATGCAACAGAGAATTACATGAGGTTTCCTTTCTGTGCATTTTACTTTTCAATTTGTCACCTTCTACAAATAGCTCCACATCTAGGAAAACTAAAGATGTCGCACTGTAATTCATAGTGAATTTGATGTTATATATGTTGTTATTTAGAAAATCAAAAAATCTTCTTAATTTTTCTACTCCTCCTGTCCAAATCAAGAGACAATCATCAATGTATCGTCCATAATACATTATGTATTCCTGCCATTCTGCCCCAGGTCGGCCCCAGATGTGCACCGCCTCGAACCGTCCCATAAAAAGACAGGCAAAAGACGGTGCAAATCTGGAGCCCATTGCCGAACCACATATTTGTTGGTACCAATCAGTTTTAAACATAAAGACTTTGTGTTCTAGAATAATTCTGGCCATATCTACCAGCATGTTAGAGTGCCTGGACCTGCCCTAAGTGTGTTTTAAGGTTGTCTACATATTCCACTATGAGTTTGGTTTGATTTGGCTCAGCCTCCCATGTTTCTTTGGCCATGTCTAAAAAAGAACTGGGTTGATGTCCGTATGAGAGCTCAAATGGAGAGTAGCCCGTGCTCCTTTGGACCTTACACCGGATGGCGAATTGAGCCAGGGGCAACATGTCTTCCCACCTTCGTGTTTCTAAGGACAGAATTTTTTTTAGAGTCGCCTTCAAAGTGGCGTTATAATGCTCAACTAATCCATCTGTTTGGGGATGGTACGCCTATGTACATATTTGTTTAATGGCCAACTGGTTACATACCTGCTTCAATAGCTTTGAGATAAAGGGGGTACCCTGATCCGTGAGGATATCTTTGGGAGAGCCCACATGGGAAAACACTTATTATGGCTTTAGCTATGTTAGGGGCATCGGGTTGGCGTAAGGGTATTGCCTCTGGGAAATGGGTGAACACAAAACCACTGGGTATGGGCTCCCACAGGCATTGCTTGCCACACTTGTGTAAAGAACAAAACAGTTGCAAATGCCACTAATTTTTCAAAATAAACATTCGTTGAATGAACATACGATCGAAGCAATATGTTTAATGAAATAAATTCTGTTTGTTTTAATCTTTTTGCATTTTCATTTGAACACTTCTATTTGAAAAGAATTTTTCATATATTCTACAAATATTAAAAACCTGGAGTGCACAACAAATATCATATACAGTGATAACAGACTTGTTAAATATTTACAGTGTAATACAACTTACTCGCCATTCAATCTTCACTCATACAACACTCAATCCACTACAAACCAAACAAACTAACAACAAAACATAAATGATTCGAAAAAATACTGGATTAACTCTCCAGCAACAAAAGCCAAATGTTTTTTTACAATCTATACAAATGTTTCCTCATTAATGAATCAATTGTGAGTTTTTTTGGGCTATTCAAGGGGTCTACGCGTTTCGAACTACCATTCTTGCGTAGTTCTCTTCAGGACCAATCTGTAATGAAAAAAACAAGATCTATTGTGGGGGGGGAAAATTGGATTGACACTACACTGCCCTACCCCAAAACTCAAGTGTCCTCACCTACCTTGCGCTCGACAACACAAGCTGGAAGGGTTGTGATCCGAATCTAAAAAATACATCAGGAAATGCCAAAGTCAGAGATGCATTAACAGAATCTAGCATACTGGCAGGCAACCTTGCATTCATACCCCTGACTTACTTGGGGATTGACAGTGCGCTCACGGACTTGCCTGGCTCGCCTGTCTGTGGGGAGACAAAAACGTTGGCCGGTTGGTTGCAGTCCTGAGTGTTGCTTAACAGGAGAAACAGAGTAATGCACGCGCTGTTTACCTGGTTAAGGCGGGTCAGGCGTGTTGTATGCAGAAGCGATTCTATCGCCTTTGTTTGTTTTCAGTTTTGCCTCGTGGCCGTTCTGTGGGAACAAAACGTGGGAGGCGCGTTTATAAAATCGCTCCGGTTTTGCATTAATAGCGGCGGTAGTAGCGGGCCAAATCCATAATTCCAACTTACTGAACAGTTTGTGGCTCAATCACGTCTGTGTCTGCCGGCGTCCGGACGCTGCACTGGTTTGCAGGCACTTCCTGATTGCCCTAGGATTGTGGGTAATGTAGTCCCAGGTATTCCGGCTTCAACAAGGACAGAACTTTATTGTCCAGGAGTTACATTTGACGTGAACCCTTGCCGGTGCACTTTTAATTCTGGATAATGTGGATTGCTGGCCATTGATGGCAGAAAGAATCGACAAATTTTTTGTAATGGTGCATACCACGGGGTTATGATCCCGGGTCTCACGGCCAATCGTGGACAGCAATTATGTTGTTCAGACGTTCCCCTTCGTGAAAACACTATCCGGGCTCCTTGGAATTATAGAGAGTGTAATTTTAGGGCCATTGAGGATGATGAAATGCGGCAACCTTTGGTTTATGTGTCTGATGGAGCATGTAAGGATTCAACAGCACAAATCCAGAATCAAGAACAATGTTGCGAATGCCCCCTTGGTCAACCACTGGAAAGAAAAGAAGCACCATGAAAATGAATTAACCTGGACAGTCATTTCCAAAGTGGAGAACGATACCAGAGGAGGTGATTTGGATGCCAAACTAATAAAAAGAGAGGCCATGCTTATTTTGAAATTCAATACTGTGTTTTCTGGATTAAACGAGTTGTCTGAAATTTTCAAATTATAAGCTTGGCTAACCTGTAATTATTGGAGACCAGGACAAACCTTAACAGAATGAAAATCGGGACATGGTTCATTTCACCCCACATCACAGTTGGGCATAATAACACACTGTTACATGCTCCAATAAAGTTCTGTCCTTGTTGAAGCCGGAATACCTGGGACTACATTACCCACAATCCTAGGGCAATCAGGAAGTGCCTGCAAACCAGTGCAGCGTCCGGACGCCGGCAGACGCAGACGTGATTGAGCCACGAACTGTTCAGTAAGTTGGAATTATGGATTTGGCCCGCTACTACCGCCGCTATTAATGCAAAACCGGAGCGATTTTATAAACGCGCCTCCCACGTTTTGTTCCCACAGAACGGCCACGAGGCAAAACTGAAAACAAACAAAGGCGATAGAATCGCTTCTGCATACAACACGCCTGACCCGCCTTAACCAGGTAAACAGCGCGTGCATTACTCTGTTTCTCCTGTTAAGCAACACTCAGGACTGCAACCAACCGGCCAACGTTTTTGTCTCCCCACAGACAGGCGAGCCAGGCGAGTCCGTGAGCGCACTGTCAATCCCCAAGTAAGTCAGGGGTATGAATGCAAGGTTGCCTGCCAGTATGCTAGATTCTGTTAATGCATCTCTGACTTTGGCATTTCCTGATGTATTTTTTAGATTGGGATCACAACCCTTCCAGCTTGTGTTGTCGAGCGCAAGGTAGGTGAGGACACTTGAGTTTTGGGGTAGGGCAGTGTAGTGTCAATCCAATTTCCCCCCCCCCACAATAGATCTTGTTTTTTTCATTACAGATTGGTCCTGAAGAGAACTACGCAAGAATGGTAGTTCGAAACGCGTAGACCCCTTGAATAGCCCAAAAAAACTCACAATTGATTCATTAATGAGGAAACATTTTTATAGATTGTAAAAAAACATTTGGCTTTTGTTGCTGGAGAGTTAATCCAGTATTTTTTCGAATCATTTATGTTTTGTTGTTAGTTTGTTTGGTTTGTAGTGGATTGAGTGTTGTATGAGTGAAGATTGAATGGCGAGTAAGTTGTATTACACTGTAAATATTTAACAAGTCTGTTATCACTGTATATGATATTTGTTGTGCACTCCAGGTTTTTAATATTTGTAGAATATATGAAATATTATTTTCAAATAGAAGTGTTCAAATGAAAATGCAAAAAGATTAAAACAAACAGAATTTATTTCATTAAACATATTGCTTCGATCGTATGTTCATTCAACGAATGTTTATTTTGAAAAATTAGTGGCATTTGCAACTGTTTTGTTCTTTACACAAGTCTGGGAAATGGGTGGCATAGTCCACAAGGTCAAGTATGTTGCGGCACCCGCTTTGGTACAGTAATAGTGGTTCTATTATATCCATCCCTATCCTATAGAAGGGTTCATCAATAATGGGAAGTGGCTGTAGGGGAACACAGGAGGGTTTGTGTCTACTATTCCTCTGGCATATCAGACACGCCCAACAATATTTTCAAAGTTTCTAGGAGGGCCTGCTCAGTTATTTTGTCTCTGAAATGCCCCCCCCCCCCCAATAGATGACTGTGAGCAAGGTACAACACTTTCTTGCGAAAGGGGCTGGGAATCAGTAGTTGTGAAGGCTGGGTCGGGCTACATTTTCTATACAACAGTCTGTTTTCTTTAAAGCAGTAGGGACCTACTTGAAGAGGGTCTTCATTTATAGGGCTTTATTTCAGGCTTCTTGCAGGACGGGGTCCTCTCTTTGTATGGCGTGGAAGTCCCTATCAGTCTCCCAGGGGTACACCTCTGTACGAACAGGGTAGACTGCATGGGTTTTCCCCTTTTCTTTTCTCCTCTGATCGCGGCTCTTCCTCACCTTGGATGGAAGCCATTTGTGATCCTCCTCTTGGGAGAAAGGTGCTTCTTTCCACTAGTCTTTTGCTTCTGGGGTAGACCCCTTTATCAGATTGGTCAACTATGAATAATCATTCCGGAGGATGATTTGTTCTGGCAGTTGGGAAATGAGACCAACTTTCAGGGAGGAACCCAGGTCGGTTGGATGTTGTATGTGAATATGCGTTGTAGGGTATGGTTTAGTATCACTATGAACGCACTGTATAGCCACGGTCCCGTCAACTGTTCCTAGTACTTGGTCAAGATCCTGGGATCGTAAAACGCTCTGAAGGCAACCGGTATCGGCTAGGGTGTTCAATGTTGTCCATTTAGTAACACTTTGCACCGATAAAGAGGCAGGGTCCTCCATTGTTGGGAACAACAATAGTTGCGGGCAAGTCCCACCTCCATTGGTTTTTCCTTTTGAGGACAAAATCGAGCTATATGTCCTTGTCTTCCACAATTGTAACAATGAAATCCAGGTACTGGTGCTCTAAACAGTGGTGGTCCGGGTACGATGGTAATAGGGTCTGATTTCTGGGGTACTGGTGTTCAGGGTAGACGATGTGTTCCACTCTTCCCCGTTTTCCAGGGGGTCTCTTCATGTCCCTTCTGGATCTCATGTGCTCGGCTGAAGACACTAGCAATCTCAAATGCGGTTTCAAGAGTAAGGTGGGTGTGTTGTTGTACCCCTCTCTAAAAGGGCGGACAAATATTGTTCCAAGTACACTTTGGACATGATTTCCTCTTTCATTGAGGTGGAGGGTTTTAACCATTGGTCGGTCAAGTCCTTTACTCGAAAATATTAGTGCTCTTGGCGTTTCATGGGGACCTTTGTTTAGCTGTCTTAAGCGTATATGGTATGTGTCATCATCTACCCCAGTCTTTCGAGGTTACACTATTTTATATCTGCATGAGGGGTGATGCCTTGTAAATTGGTGGCTTGGTAGGTGGCTTGAAGGTCACCTGAGAGTAAGGGTCTTAGGTACTGCCCCCACTTATTGGCTGGCCATGCAGCTGCCTTGGCCATTCTCTCGATGTTACTGAAGAAGTAATCGGGATCTTCTCCACTCACATATTTCTGGAGGACCAGGGATGGGAAAGTGGTGGACCCTCTTTGTTGGTCGATAGCTTCGGCGAGTTTTCCTAGGGCCATTTTCTGAGTTTGGCTCTGTCCAGTGAGTGTTTGTTGCAGTCTATCATGATCTTCTTCCACTACTGTGAGGAACCTCTACATCGCCTTTCCAATGCTCTTCTGGCTGTCTGCCATCTTCTTGATTGCAGCCTTCATATCTCTGGTGAATCCCACTTCTGACACCACCTGTGAGCGTGGGGGAGTGCGGGCTGGATACACAGATACGGAGGCTGGATGTAGTGTGCAATATTAGGGGGTTCATTAACAGCAACAGGCTGTCTTGGTGGTCTAGACGGAAATGAATCTTTTTTCTCCTTTTCTGTTTCTTCTACTTCATGTTTGGTTCCTGTGGCCTCTTCGTTTGGTTGGTCTTCTCCCGAGGTGGCTCCTGAAAACTGTAAGGGTCTCCGGCAGCTTATACAGAGGGGAGAAACAAAAGGGAGCCATCAGCTGCTATTCTGTCTTTGGTTCTGTGACTAGGATTATCATTCACCACATCCACTCGGTGATATGAGGGCAAACACAGTGTTTGATTTTGGGATGTGCACAGGGAAATACGTGATCTAAAAAAAACGACGAGGTATAGGGCACAAAACGTTATGGAAAGGAGTGGGTCTATGGTGCCTATGAGGGGACATGAGGTTTAGGGTATTTCAGGGTATGTGAATTTGAATTTTGAATTTAAGGGTATTTGTTAAGCGCTCATTTACCTAGCGGTTTCATGGCGCTGAGGAGATGGAATCCTAAGTCAGGTGGCAAAGCGGTTTAAATATTAAAAGCCTGTGAGAACAAAAGAGTTTTCAAAGTGCTGCGAAACTCCAGATAAGATGGTATTGATCTCATTGAGTGAGGTAAAGAGTTCCAAAACAGCGGAGCAAGGACAGAGAACTTCGAACCTCCCATTCTGCTCTTCCTGAACCTGGGCACCACCAAGAGAGACAAAGAGGAGGAGCACAGTTGTCTACTGGGGATATAGGGTTCAATTTTGGACTTAATAAAAATCGGAGCTGTTCCCGCAAGGGCCTGAAACGTAATACATCCCATCTTAAAAAGGAACCTTTCTCTAATAGGGAGCCAATGGAGGGATCTGAGGAGAGGAGTGATGTGATGTGATTTAGGTAAGCCGTAGAGCAAGCGGGCAGCTTGGTTCTGCACTAGTTGGAGCCGCCGGATGGCGTAGGCAGGGACACCATTGTACAGTACGTTACCGTAATCTAAACGGGAAAGAACCATAGCCATAAGAATCAGTTTAAGAGCTGAAAAAGAAAAAAAACGTGAGATCTTTGGAATGGTGCGCAAAATAAAGAAACAAGAAGAAACCACTGTGCTAATCTGGGAGTGTAAGGTGAGATGTTGATTGAGCGTAATCCCCAGAGTCTTGACGGAGGAAGAAGGAGAGGGGGGAAGACCAAAAGAGGGGGGCCAAAAAATAGAGGACCAAGGATTGAGTTTACCACCAGTGAGGAGAAGCTCGGTCTTATCAGGGTTAAGCTTAAGATGGTTGAAGCTCATCCAATCCCTGATAAAGACCATCACCGACTGGAAATTGAGAATAGAATCAGGAGAGTCAGAGAGGTTAAAAATGAGCTGGCGGTCATCGGCGTAATTAAACACCGTGACCTCCATCCTCTGCAGAGCAAAAATAAGTGGAAAGATATACAAATTAAAAAGAAGAGGGGAGAGAGAAGATCCCTGGGGGACGCCACATTGAACTTCACGAGCAGCGGAGGAAAAATCCCCAAAATGGACTGCCTGTGAGCGGTTGCTCAAGAATGAGCTAAGCTAGGCCAGGGCAGCACCTCCAATGCCTGCCGCCTCGACACGGGAAAGAAGAATGGTATAGTCCACCGTGTCGAAGGCGGCCGACAGGTCAAGAAGAACCAGTGCCTGTGGGAGGTTAGCATCTAGCCCCTCTCTAAGTGTGTCCATGAAGGAGACCACCACCTTTTCGGTGGAATGGAGAGGGCGGAACCCTGCTTGGCATTGAGCGAGGTAGCCACTGTCCTCGATGAAAGAACTGAGGACTTTAGTGGCGTGGCGTTCAAGGACTTTGGCCAGGTAAAGAAGGAGGGAGATAGGCCGATAGTTTACTAACGCTGTTGAATCTGCGCCTGTTTTTTTTAAGATTGGGATGATAGTAGCTGTTTTATGGCAGGGAGGGACAATTTCTGACTCGAGGGTCTCATTGAGAAAAATAGGAGGAGGGGAAGGGCAAGTCAGGAAGATATCGCGCAAGATGTAGGCCGTGCAGATATCGGAAGGGGATCCAGACTTGACGCAGGGGAGCAAGGAAAGAAATTTTTCTTTAGACAGGGGAGTTAAATGATCGAGGTGGTGGGTATTGAGTGGTGGGTCAGGGTTTAAAAAGGCTGGGGAAGGAGGGCGGAATGTTGGCCTTAATGTCTACAATTTTATTAATAAAACAATTGTTCAGTAAGTCGCACAGGGGTTGGGAGGGTACAGGCTTGGAAGTGGTCCTATCCGAAGAGGCCAATTCAAAGACTGTAGCAAAGATTTCTCTAGGGTGGTTCTCTGCCCGGAGGATCTTGTTGGAGAAATAGCTCGTTTTAGCGTCGCGGATGGCTTTCTTGTACGCAGCCTGGAGGGAGGAGGACAGTAATTTAGAGGCAGTGCAATAGGTACGTCTCCAAGCACGCTCTGCTCGGTGAACAGCCAGTTTTTTCTCCTTGAGCTCCGGGCTGAACCATTTGTTAACATCATGGGCGCGTCTTACCCTTATGCGAATGCGCCTTAGAGGGGCCACCTGATCACAGGCATTGGACAGCCATTTATTTAAGGTCTCTGCTTGAAGCGGTATGGAGAGTTCCTCTATAGCTGGACTAGAGGCTAATAGAGAGGAGCAGAGAGAGGGAATGTCAACTTTGCCCCAGTTACGAGCCCCAATATTCTTGGGCAGGGGGGTTTTGTGGTTAAACTTAAATCCAGGAAAAGGGAAATCAAATAATGGTCGGACCACAAACAGGGGGTGACAGTAGGAACAGGGATAGGGATATTGAGAGACCAAACTTGGTCCAAAATATGACCTCGAACATGGGTTGGAGTGTGAATATGTGATATGAAATTCAGACTGTGAAGTAATTCAGTGAAGTCTCTGGAAGGGGCGTCTTCAGCCGGGTCAGATGACCAAAAATTAAAATCACCAAGTACCAGGACAGCTGAGTTATTCACGGCCAATGTGGCTAGCAAATCCTGAAAGGCCGGAAGGAAGTGAGGCATATTTTGGGGCGGACGATACATCAAAACACAAGTGATGGGCATATGTAGAGAAGTAGAACGTACTACCAGATAGTCAACTGCTGGGATAAGTGAGTAGGGTAGTAGTTGAAAGTGTAAGCCGGAACGAATATTCAGAGCCACCCCCCCTGCTTTGCCAGGAGGCCGATCTGCCCGTAAAGCATAGTACGAAGTGGGCAGGGCCGTGAGTAAGTTGGGCAGGGAATCCTGGCAAAACCAAGTTTCCGTGAGGAACAATAGGTCCGGTTTTTGAGTGTCCAAAAAAATGAACAAGTCAAGATGGTGTTTTACAGCCGACCGTGTGTTTAACATGAAGGCCGAGATGGTCGATGTGTCACTTGCTTGGGGAAGGGGAGGAATGGGACCGGTGGGGGGTCGGGATAGTGAGGGTAGATTGGGTGGTAAAAAAGGTAGAGAATGGGCGCGTAAAATACCAGCATTCATAATGTGCCCCAACGCTACTTGATTTAAATCCCAAGGGCCTTGGTATGCGCAGAGTATGTCGGGGGTATAGGAAACAAAATGGGCATAATGCAGTGCCCCAGGCCCCGTCCGGCCGCGGACGGGCGCAGATGGGCTTACCTTAGGCGCACCTTCGGCGCCTATGTGTGTCTCACATGATATACACCCAGACCCTCCCTATCCCACCCCTGGTATTCGAGCACCACCCACCTCCCCTGCTCCCAGTACCCCTTTCTGTCTCTCTCAGTGACTCACCAGCTCTGCCACAACTCTCCTGATTTGCGCCCTCTCTCCAGCGTCCTCCGATGGGCTCCACCACTTCTCGCTCCACTCTTCTTCTCCTTCTGGTTCATCGGTTCTGTCTACTCGACTCAGGCTCTTCTCTGTCTCTTCTCCATTCTCGCTCTTCTGCTCTTCTTCCTTGTCTCCTGCAAATGCGCCGCCTTCCCTTCTTTACCGGCCCTGGGTTTCTGTTTCCGGGGTCAGTTCTGCCCCCTTCCTCCGACTCCCGCCTCAGGGTTGGTTTCTGTCGGGACACATGGCAAGGGGGTGGGGTTAACCCTGACAGCGTCGCCCTGTACTCCCCTGGGCTTTGTAAGGATCGCGGAATGGTTTTGTCATGGTGTTCCAGATGAACAGGTACCATACTGTCCCTCATGTGTGCCATCTCACGCCAACTTTTTACGATGTCAGATTCTGACAGCTTTTCTGACTCCGTCTATCCAACATGAAAAGGCGGTCAGAAAATGACTTTATGGGCCCCTTCATCCTGAGACCTCAGGTAGGGGGCTCTGGTGGTCCCCAGGGCATCCTCCTGTTGAACCATGCACAGTGTGGCAGGCACCATGGGATGTCCACCACAAGGTGCAAGGTTTTCCACAACCAGCCCTTTTTTCAATGGGAGCCTGTGTTGTCGATCGGAAAACAGGCTCCCATGGAAGTCAATGGTAGACCTTCCAACCGGTGTTCAGAAGCATCATAATCAGTTCGACTTGTTGAATGTGAATCAGTCAGAACCAATTCCGACAAGGAGTCGGTCAGTTTGGTTTCCGACCAACACTGTAATGAGGCCCTTAGTTGAAAAGACACAAGAATGGAATGGCTTAAAGAAATACAGAGAAAGATGGAAGAAAGGACTTGCTTGTAAAAAAGAAGGTTTCAGAGACAGGAAAGAGAGCAAAGGGATCAATTAGTTATTCATAATTAGGGACAGATTCAAAATGTAAGTGAAGATCAGTGCTTAGATGGAACCATATTCATGTGCTTTGGACAAGAACTGATCTTTGTCTTTATGACAAACTTCGCAGAGTTACAGGAAGAACCTGCAAAGTGGCACAAAGAGATTCATAGGTTAATTCCATTTTGAAAATGCTCTGAATTGATTTGAATGTGTTGTTAGAGTCTCTAGTTTACAGTGATTTGTGGTCTGAGTGTAAGGTTTTGTATTTTGGTCAAATTTAAAAACAGTAAGGGTTGCACCTAGTAATGCACCTTCTGATGTAATATCTTACAAATACAAACAGGTGTTAAGCATTTTAAAAAGGTGACTGAGAAAGACATTAATTGGGCACACATTCAAGGTCTCCACAGTAGTCGAAGGGGATGGTACAGGTGGTTTATTTCTTCTTTTGTTATGGGTTTTCCATCTAGAGCCTAACACTCATATACAGCAAAGTATGATATGTTGGCAGAGAAAGTGTATAGATGTTATTTCGAAGCTTGCCAAATACACCAGTCATTGGTTCGATGCAAAGCAAAAAAGACTCATGGAGATTCTGCTGGTTGCCCAGACGAAGAAATTTGAAAAGCATGCAACCAATCAGTTTCTGAGTTATAATTTGGGTGCGTTCAATCCAATGATGCAGAAATTAATGGGATGTCGGCAATGCGAGGGCGGCAATGGTAAATGGAGTAATGCAAATGCAGGGTCATGGAAGAGGGATGATGAAATAATTCTGGAATGAAGGCAAATGATGACACGCTGAAGGAGAGCACTGCTTGTCTTGTCTGTGATAAAATTGGGCACTGGAACTACGACTGTTGACAATATCCAGACCAAATCCAACATTATTTTGTTCCACAGATACAGAGAAATGTGCATCAGACACAGGTATAGTGAGTAGCACCAGCCCTATTGTCTTCTGTGCGCAGTAAGAAAACTCAGAGACAGTTTCACATGACTATACCTCCAGTGTTACAGCAAAAAATTTAAAACAAGATGTTATATAATCGATATTACCAACAAAATAAATTCTGAGTAATGAATTTTCTAAATTTCCTCACAAAATAATTCCCAGTGATGATGCCTGAGGGGCGGAGTGATTTCTTCCTTGGAAAAGTCCTGAAAGTAGACCAGAGTTGCCTACATATTGATGGTGGAGTCAATGGTGTAGCACGGTTACAACGAATTTTTTACAACGCACTACCATTACATCGCAACTTTTACCACGCAAACCATTACAACGCAATGCGCTGGGGGGCGCTCTAGGATAGGGAATGTATTTAATATACTATCCAACACCTTCCCTGCTATCCACGGGGACTGGAGTTGGAATAGTACATTAAATAATTCACTATCCAGCGCCTAAAAGCATTATGCGTTGTAATGGACTGCGTGGTAAAAACCGCGTTGTAAAAGCATGCGTGGTAAAAGCATGCGTTGTAGTGACACCAATCCGGAGTCAATTGCTTCCTTCTTCTTTCTTAATAAATATGGGAGCTAACTGTTCTACAGTCCGTTGTGTGAAAGGCCCAAACCAACTCATCTAAGGAAGAGAAGTCCAAGTAGTCGGAATCAGTAATAAAATGATTGTTTATCAAGTCACAGTAAATGTTCCTGTTAAAAAAGGGGCAATGGAAATTAATCATCAGTTCACTTTACATGATTCAAGTCCTGTGAACTTGTTGCGTAGGGATCTGCTGTGCAAAATGAATTGTGTGATTTATTGTACACTGGATGTACGGTGTTGCAATTGAAACCCAAAATGAAGATTCTGTGTTCAAAATGAAATCCCATGGCTCAAGAGTTCAACCATTTCTCGTCATGACCAAAGATAAGTCTCTGGATTTAAGAGGTTCTGTCAAAGAAGATGTATGCAATACACCTGGAAAATAGATAGGATGAATACAAAGTGCTAAGCCAATAAAGATCAAATGGTAAACCCAATGCTAATTTTCACAGAGCTAAACGATATAAAGGTTTAACAGAAGTAAAGGAAGGAATGAAGAGTGTTATGAAAACAACAGGTAATTCTTCAGAAAGTGCTTGGTAGCTCAGGCAACTCTCTTGTGATGAGAATTAAGAAACCAAGTAGTAAATGGAGCATAGTACAACTTTTAAGAAACGTAAATAACATTGTGATCCTATGCCACCTAGTGTTACAGATTCCATCTAAGCCAATACCGCTATATGTTTCAATTTTACAAAATGGTTTTGTTTGGTGAGAGATCTCACAAGGAAACACTGAAAGTCTTTTAATTTTTAGGCAAAAACTAATCAAAGATTTAGGAAACATGAGTTTTGCCTGTAACTCACTCTTGGTGCAGTATATTGATGATATATTGGTAGCATCAAAGTCACAATTGCTTTGTTTAAAGATTTAGCTCACAATGGACACAAGGTTTCTCCAACAAAAACGCAATCCTGTAAAAAGGACGTGGATTATCTAGGTCATCATATTAAGAAAGTAGCAAGGAAAGTTTCACAAAAGTGTGTTTCTGTAATTTTGAAAGGGAATCCTCCTTCTATCTAAAGGGAGGTGAAGATATTTGTTGGAATTGTTGGTTACTGTTTTCAGCGGTTTTTAAAATTGTCCTTGGTTGGAAAATCTTTAGATGTTGTTGCGTTGCTAGATTCCAGATCCGGTACCATTTGACTAACACTATTTAAAGGGCCTTCTCGGTATTGAAAGAAAGCTTGTATAATATACCCACCCTGGGAATGCTTGATTACAATTTACAGTTTTATCTTTTCTATCAGCAGAAAGGTGGGTGCACTCTTGCATCAATGACCCAGATGAAAGCGGAATGTTGAGGTCAGTGGCCTATCAAACGGCTGTGTTGGATCCAGTAGAATCAATCCTTCCTGGTTATTTAAAAGGAGTTGCACCTGTTTGCAAATGAACAAAGTGTGGGGATTGTGATATGACAAACGTTGATTGTGCTTATTCCACATTCTGTTGAGATCTTGCTAACACATACATGAACTCAGCTTATGAAGAACAGTCGACTGACTAGACCTGAACAAGTCTGATTGAAAGTTGAAATTAGAAGATGTAATTCTCTAAACCTTGAAAAGTTGTGTCCTATTTAAAACAGAGATTGTGAAGATAAGGACAGGACTCATAATGACGATGACTATCCTTAGCATGACTGCATTAGTGTTACAGAGTTATGAACCAAAACAAGACCAGATAATAAAGAACCTCCTCTTGCAATGGCTGAAGTGACTTTATTTGTTGATGGTTCTTGTTCCAGAGACCAATATGGAATGATGAAGGCTGCCTACACAGTATGTTCAATTTCTGAAATTATTGAAGCATCGTATCTGCTAAATGTAATTTTAGCACAATTGGCAGAGTGGATTGCATTGACAAGAGCTTGTTGACTGTCAGAAAAATTCAATGTGAATGTTTATACGGATAGTCAGTTTGGTTTTAGAGTGGTCCATGACTTTGGGCTACTGCGGTCACCGAGAGGAGCTATGACATCTTTTGGAGATAGTGTCGAGAACATGCTCCATATGGTTGATTTTTAAAGCAATACAACAGTCAAAAGAGCTTGATGTGGTCAGGTGTGCTGCCCATAAGGCTGCAAAGGATATGGTCACTCTTGCAAATAAATAGGTTGATTAAGTGGCCAGATACTGGGTACTTGAAAATTAAAGAGTGATTCAATCAAGATGATACAAGAGAAACCTTCTAGTTAAACACAGAAGATGTGAGTCGTTTTCCATTCAGTTCCGTTCAAATGCCTTTGAGTGCATTGAGAGACCTCCATGAGGAAGCCTCCAAAAAGAAAATAGGAAATACTTTCTTATGATTTATATGTCACCTTTGAGTACAAATATAAATTACCTGACACAGTATTGCATCCCTTGGCCAGATATTTACACAGTCAGTCAAACCCAGGGAGAGATTCCATTGTGAGAACCTGTAAAAGGTATTGGGAAAATACAAAGTTAAAAGATGTTGCTGAAGATTTGCGTAGCTGTGGTCTAATCTGTTAAAAGGATAATCAAGGACATAAAACATGTATGTTAATGAGTTATATTGACACATCAGAGGGCCCATTTACAAGGCTCCAGGCGGAGTCTATTGAAATGCCAGTTTACAATGGTCTTAAATAAGTTAATGTTATAGTCTGCCTTTTTTTTAATGAGTTTAGTCTTCTCCCATTCGGAGATCAGATAGTTTAGCAGTTGCCAAACTTTTGTTAAGTGAATTAATACCAAGATTTGGCCAGCCAGCCTGAGACATATGGTGGTTCAGATTTCAAAACTGAGATGTTTCAACTCATCTGTACTGGTCTCCAACTTGACTAGACGTTCCATTGAAGTTATCGACAACAAATGGTCTGTACTTGATGAAAGAATGAATGGAACCATAAAGAACAAATTGGTTTAAATCTGTCCTGCCACTGATGTGAATTGGCCGGCCGTGCCTCCTCTTGATTGGATGAGTAACAGTAGAACACCTTACAAAAAGACATGTCTTCCAATCCGTGAATTACTGATGGATTTGTTTACAATAATTTCAAATGCCGAACTGATATGTTGAAATCTGTCTCTCATCATGTGATCTTGGCACCAGACCCAACAAAGAAAGTCCAGTGCCACTCCTTAACCGCATCGCTGCGGCGGCTTTTACCGCTGTGTGCGGCAATTTTCGAATTACCGCGTTACATGACGAGCTCAGCTCGTCATCCGCGTACGGCAGGTTACGCTCATGACGAGCTGAGCTCGTCATCAGCAGGGAAGGGGTTAAGTATTTATGACTTGGTGATTGTCAGAAAACACATGAGGATAGTTGACACGTCCCTTACCAAGCGATATTGTTGACTAATATGGCTGTGAAGTGTAGTGAAATTCCACAGTCAATCCACGCCACTCACATAAAAAAAGGGTGTGGATGAAAACATGGTAAGAACAACCACAGATTGACAAAGTGAAGCTCAAGTTTGCAGTGTGGATCCTGAGGGGGTGCACGTCAAACTAGAAGGCAATTTGAAACTGGTGAGGACAATGAAGTTATAGAAGTTTTATTAGATGAAAGAACAAATTGAAGTGAAGGTACCAGCATTGCTGTTCAATTTTAAAGAGAGGGTCAGATTGAAGCGTTGTTATAGTCACAGGCTTGAGTGGCAGCTAGAAGAAAAAGTCTCTGATCCAAACATTCAAAATTTTTAGAGAAAGAAAACTGTTCACAGTGAATCTTGTTATTGATGCTGTTTGAAGTTCAAGTTCATCAGTGAGTTCAGGAACGGTAGCAGCAGTCTTTAGTGCAGATATAAGGACTGAGGGAAGCAAGTCACTGACAAACACCTGGAAAAGACCGAAATGCTAAAGCTAATCAATAACGAAATTGGATTAATTGAACAAGACTCAAAGAACAGTGAAAGTGAATCATCAGCTACTAAAAGACCAGCGAGAAAGAAAACTCTAAATAGAAATTAAGCTTTATTAAGAAGCAGTTTGAAAATACAATTGCAGAAATTAGCAGAAAACAAAAAATACTGACAGGGGTATATATGTGGTTTGAGTAATAAGGAGGATGAATTGAGCCCTCGTCAGCAGCAGACTGGACTACAGCAACGCACTCTACGCAGGAATCCCAGCCAAACACCGACGATGACTACAACGCATCCAAACGCCTCCGCCCGACTGATCGTCAACGTCCCCCGCCGCGCCCCACCTGAGAGACCTTCACTGGCTCCCCGTCGACAAGAGGATCACCTTCAAGCTCCTCACCCACGCACATAAAGCACTCCACAACACGGACCAGCCTATCTGCACAGCAAATTCAACTTCCACACCCCGACCCGCCAGCTCCGCTCCGCCAGCCTCGCCCTCGCCGATGTCCCCCGCATCCAATGTACAACCCCCAGTGGCAGATCCTTCTCCTACCTCGCCACTAAGACCTGGAACACCCTCCCTACCCACCTACGGCAGACCCAAGACCTACTCGCCTTCAGAAGACTCCTCAAGACCCGGCTCTTTGAGCAGTTGTGGCACCCCCTCCTCTCGGCGCCTTGAGACCTTCACGGGTAAGTAGCGTGCTTTACAAGTGCTCTGATTGATTGATTGATTGATTGATCAACAAATAAAATCAGAGGAGAACTAAAATTCTGTAGGGTCGGGGAGAAGAGCGTAAGATAACGGAGTAGCTTAAAGCTGAGGAAGATTTTAGTTTAAAATTTGCCTCTCAGATTGAGAATGAAACATGACAGGAAGGTAGAGATATGTATGGTGCATTGTGAACCTACAAGAATAGGAAAAGTTGAATATGTGGGAGAAAGTGAGTTATGTTATAAATGTGATGCACTGGTTGGTGAAAATCTGATTTTAGTGTTTCATAGAGTGTATCACAAAAGTGGAAAGGATGGTACAGTTGGTTTAATGAGAGTGAAGAATGGATTTGGTCAGACAGTATTTGATATATTAGGAGCTAATGTTCCACCTACAGGTGTGGCTATGAATGATGTCTGCGCTTGTTGACAGTCTTGCTTCTAAAATTGTTGGAACTTTAACTCAGAATAATTCTGAGATAGCAACAATGTGGGCAATGATTATGTAAATTTTCTTAGCACTAGAAATCCTTCTTCCATAGAAAGGCAGTGTTTACAAGACACTAAACATAAAAGAATGCTACTTTTCCATACCTGATCAAAGTCGGTTTAATAATGCCTGTGCTGAATTCATAATATTTGTATTCTGTGAAGTTCAAGCATTAGAAGAGCAGAGTGCATGAGAGCTTATAGGTTCTTGGGTTCATGAGATAGTAAGGGATTTAGCACAGATGGTACATGGGGGGGGCACTGAGGCTATCAGAACCCCAGTAATAATATAATGATTTGTGAAACTGTCCTGTTTCTTTTGCTCAACTTTTCAGGATGCCTTTTTAAAAATTGTCAGAGTAAGGGTGAAAGAAACTCATTAAAATGAAAGAGAAATTAAATCAAAATGGAAATTGCCATGGATCAAGTTTATGAACAACTGAAGATGATGAATGAGTCAATAAGAACAGAAAGTGATATAAACTATCAATTTGATTGGATTAACCCCTTCGCTGCGGCGGCAATTCCGCCGCAGCGCTAGGGGGGCGAGGGGGGCCGAGCGGCGCTCGCATGCTCGTGACGGAGCCGCTCCCTCACGAGCCGCGGTTGAGCTGTGCTCATGACGGAGCGGTTCCGTCATGGCCCCGCCCGCTCAATAGAACGTCCAGCGCAGGCGCGAAATCCGCGCCGCGCAGGCGCGGCGGCAGGGCCATGACGGAACCGCTCTGTCATGAGCACAGCTCAGCCGATGCTCATGACGGAGCGGCTCCGTCATGAGCATGGGAGGGGTTAATCTTTATGAATGGCATGTTTTAGCAGAGAACAGTCTTTACCAAAACAGCTGAATAATGTGCCACATTACAATTCAGCCGTTACAGCAAAATTCCTTTACCACACATATCATTATAAAAATGTGCTTTAGGAAAAGCGACATGGGACTTTAACGTACAGCACCTTCGCTACTTGTTGCACAGACTGTGTTTGGAATAATAAATTATACTGCTTTAAAGACCAGCGCATTCCCGAAGGCATGTCAGTGTAATGATATGCGTGGTAAAGATGCATTTGTTGTGAAGGCTGAGGAGTACAGGCAAGCGTGGTAAAGCCAATACAACATGCAACACTTTTAGGGATTATAGAAAACTCAGAAACTGGATTCGGAGGAGGGCCATATTATCAAGGACGGCGATAACATTATCGCTGCTTTAGCGGCAGGAAACTGCCGCTAAGCGGCGATAAGGGGCTTGATATTATGCCCTTGTGAATTCCCATAGAAGCCCAGGTTTGATGTCCTTCACACCAGAACCTGGCCTTCTATGGGAATTCACAAGGGCATATTATCAAGCCCCTTATTGCTGCTTTAGATGCAGTTTCCTGCCGCTAAAGCAGTGATAATGTTATTGCCGTTCTTGATAATATCGCCCTTACATTTTTGCAAAGCAATGCAGTCTCACACTAGTTTTCACATGTATACATTAATTTAGTGGTATTACTTTTGGTTCAAGGTTTCTATGATTTGTAGACATGTAGGTAACATTTTAGTGCAACCACCATCTTTCTCACAAAGGAAGTAATTTCAGTCACTAATTCTTCTCTTCCCTCTATATAACCTTCTCTCTTTGCAAGCCCTATAGTACATAGTCAAACTGAGATGCAATTGTTTATTTCAATAGATATTATTAATCTATTTTTGATGAACTTTTCTTTGTTTTGCTCAGATTTGAAATATCTCAAGAGTTTTCTTTTGATTCACTGTGCTCTATTCATTCACATAACATGCTATGTTAATGTACTCCACCATATCTTGAGGACATTAGCATAGAGCGTACCAGATAATCTATACAACTATAATAAAGGAAGAACTTTGAAGCTTTGAGGCGGGTGAACTCGGGAACCACAGCGCCAATCCACACACCCGATACATCGTTGGAATTGTCAGGGTGTGCAGATGGACATAGGCTATATTAAGTAAAAATTAAACGTTATTTAAAAAATTTAACGTAAAAAAAAATAGTCCCCTGGAAGTAGCGCCGGCCACGACGTAGCGCTGGCCGCGACGTTCGTGCTGACGAGGAGGAGCGGCGGACATGAGCGTGGAAAAATGGAGTGGC
The DNA here is from genome assembly GCF_964261635.1 of Lissotriton helveticus. Lineage (NCBI taxonomy): Eukaryota > Metazoa > Chordata > Amphibia > Caudata > Salamandridae > Lissotriton > Lissotriton helveticus. Next base: position 2,134,880,000 of record NC_136067.1, read on the forward strand.
GGACAGGGGGGGAGGAGAGGAGGACAGGCAGGAAGAAGCGGTTACGAGCGGCGAGGAGCGGCAGTGAAGTCAGGAGCACGGGGAGGAGCGGCGGCTCAGGTATGGCTCCGGGACACAGACAATGTCGGGGCGGGAGGGGGCTGGGGCCTGGGCGGGCGGGCGGTTGGCCCTGAAGAACGGTGGCTGAGGTAAGGCTTCGGCGCCGGGACACGGACAATGTCGGGGCGGGCTGTTGGCCCTAAAGCCTCATTGCCCCCGGACGACGTCGGGGCGGGCTGCTAGTTATTCATATAGTGGGTTAGTGATTAGGTATTAAGGCAATATAATTTTTATTTGTCATGTGCTCTGATTTGCTAATGAAATGCAACATGTGCTCACACTACAGTAAGAATACTGATCCTTTGATTTCATACGCAAGAACAATGTATAAAACCTTTTGATTTGGGGTTGAGCCAGAAGACCTTACTGTTCTACTCGGAATGATATTGGTTCCTTTCATAATTTTGTTATCTATTTTGAGATTTAAAATAACTCCGCTTTTCATTGATCTACAACACAGTTATTGTGTGGGCCTCATATACTAATACATTGTTTTTACTGATTTTTGATGGTCGGAATTTGCCTTAAAGTGGAGACCCATTGCCTCATGAAATTGAGATGTAGCACCGTCTCTAATCCAGTAAACTGTGGGGAATCTGACTGTGGTCATATTTTGGGTGTCTAAATTATGGGGTATACCATTTTGCAAATCAACTTGAGCCGTACAATCCCTGTTCTAGAATTGGAACCCAAACGAACTGTGAAGTGGGTGCAAACTGGTCCAACTGCAACCATGAACAACAGGTCTCTGCTTGAACGATATGCAATTCATATAAGTTAAGCATAGATTAATGTATTTCTAAAACTCTGAATACTCAAAAATCCTCACTTAATGTAATTTCATATATAATTATTATTATTATTATTTATTATTATTATTTGACATTTGTAGAGCGCACTGTATCCCTGCGGGCGTCCTGGCGCTGAGAGACAGGTCGGAAGAGACAGTCAGCTGTGAGAGCAAGAAGAAGGCATACCACCAAGGATCTCTTACTATTGCCCCTGGGGATTATACCCTAGGGAAGAGCCAGGTCTTGATTTTCTTGCGAAACAGCAGCAGACGTCGTGTTCTCCTCATTTCAAGAGGGAGATTATTCCAGAGGCGGGCTGCTGCCACGCTAAAAGCTCTTCGCCCAGGGTCACCTTCTTTACCCTGGGTATTCTAACAAGGTTGGTGAAGGAGGAGCGAGGGGTCCGGGTGGGCTCGTACCACTGAAACTTGCCCTGGAGCGGCTTCGGACCCTGATCATGCAGTGCTCTGAACACAATGCATAGGGACTTGAGCAGGATCCTTTGAGGTACTGGGAGCCAGTGTAACTCCGCCAGTGCTTGTGTTGTTGAAGATCGGCGAGTTCGGGAGAGTGCTAACTTAGCTACTGCCGCCTGGATACTCTGTAACCTGGCAATCAGATATCCCGGCCATTCCAATAGTAGGGCATTACAGTAGTCCAGGCGGCTGAGGATGATACTCCTGACTACCGGTGTTCTTGCCTGTACAGGTAGCAAAGGCAGCAGCTTCCGAAGACCTCGTATTAGAGTAAAGCAACTTCCCACCAGATTTAGATTTCCATTGAAGCTGACCCCCAGATTACGCACCATATTCACTGGTGTCAGTGGGCCATCTGATGTTAGAGGACAGAAGTCTGCTGCAGACTTCGGGGGATCCCCCCACCTTGCACTGTAGGATCTCCGTTTTCCCACTGTTAAACTGGAGCGAGTTTCTTTCAACCATTTTGCCATTTCATGCATACAGGCATGGAAGCTATCTAGTGAGTCTGCCTGAGCACCGTCCTGGGATATCAAAAGCTGTGAGTTTCGTCGGCGTAGTTAATCACGCTGATGTAATAAGCTTTGATGATTCCCAACAACCATTTGGGGACAAGCAGCGTCCATGTGCGTATTTTTCAGCAACGTTAGACCCAGTTGCTAAGGCGTTGCCGAGTTGTCTGAGAGCTACAGCTGCAGCGGCTGTTTCTATCCGACAGTCTGCTGGTTTGGTATTGGATAATACGTTGATTGTGATGGTCCCACATGCAGTAGATACCTTATTAAACAGGACTAAGACACAGCACCTTACTAGTGCACGTCTGTCAGGTTACGAGTTGACATTGTTGGCTAGTCATGTTCACATTAAAAGATATAATGTGCTGAATCCAGCTACGTTGTTACCGATCTCTACAGAGAAACGAAAGCTAGAGTTGACCTGAGGGATACTCCCCTTACGGATGTTGATGGTACCCTATGGGTAGATGGTTCGTGTTTTAAGCTTCCGAATGGTGAAACGACTGCAGCGTATGCTATTACAACTTTACATTCAGTTGTCGAGACAGCACGCATACCACAGAATTCTGCGCAAGCAGCAGAGTTGATTGCACTGACTAGAGCGTGCGTGTTGTCAGAAGGAAAGCGAGTGAATATTTACACCGATAGCCAGTATGTGTTTGGTGTTGCCCATAGTTTTGGGCGTTTGTGGAGAGAGCAAGGGTTCCTTACTTCGCATGGGACAAAAATACAGCATGGCAGTTGGTGAATGAACGTTTGAAATCTCTCACTCTCCCAAAGCAGATTGCAATTGTGAAGTGTAGTGCGCATAAGAAAGTTGTGGAGGATGTTGGTCGAGGGAATGCGTTTGCGGATAAAAATGCGAAGGAAACGGCGAAAGACATGATGAGCCGTATGTATGTTGCAGGCCCAGCTAATTGGGTTATGGCTGGTGGAATGTGTGAAGACACAATAGAAAGTGTGAAAATGATTCAGGCTGAAGCAACTGAGAAAGAAGTGAGTGTTTGGAGAGAAACTACGGGTATGTTGGATTCAACAGGTTGTTGGGTTGAGTTGTCAGAACACCAGCGATGGCTGTTGCCAGATGCGTATGTGCTCCCAGTGGTTACTATGGCTCATGGAATGGCTCACATTAGTTTGAAGGGAATATGCAAGTTGTTGGCTCCAGTTTGGCAGAATACTGGAATTCCGAAATGTGCAGAGAACGTGGTGAAACATTGTATGATTTGTCTGAAGTATAATCATGGTAAGGGAACTCCAACTCCAGCTGGTCATTTTGCTCCTCCGACGTATCCGTTTGAGGTGATACAGCTAGATTATATACATATGGAGAGATGCAATAATTTGAAGTATGTCCTTGTGGTTGTTTGTGCCTTTTCCAGGTGGATAGAGGCCTACCCCCTAAAGGATAATACTGCCCTGTCTACAGCCAAGGTTTTGCTCAAAGAATATTTCCCTAGGTATGGTTTGCCCAGAATTGTATGGTCGGACAATGGGAGTGAATTTGTGGGTCAAATCATGAAGAAAGTATGCTCTGGGGATAAATCAGAAGTTCCATGCAGCGAATCACCCCCAGTCTGCTGGACTTGTTGAATGTTACAATGGTACCTTGAAGCTGAAATTAGCTAAGGTACAAGCGAGCACTGGTCTTACATGGCCGGATGCCTTGCCGTTTGCCCTTTTGTCAACAAGGACGACTGTGCATTCTCGAGTGGGACTTAGTCCGTATGAAATTGTGTTTGGTCGTCCTGCGAATGTTTGGGGTGTGCCTTGTCCTAAAGAATACAGCAGTATTGAGTACCCTATGTTGGTGGATTACTTACATGACTTGACAGCTAAATTACTTGTTCTCCACCAACAGGTCTATGACAGTTTGCTGACAGCTACTACAGATCCAGGACATTCAATCCAACCTGGTCAATACGTCCTCGTGAAGAACTTTCAGCGTACCAAGAACTTGGAACCTAGATGGACTGGTCCTTACTTAGTCCTTTTGGTTACTAGAACCGCTGTTAGAGTAGCTGGCAAAAAGAACTGGGCGCATGCCACCCACTGTAAAAAAGTTCCTTTGCCTTTACCGTATGATCAGTGGGTGAGGGATGGTATAGCTGACACAGATAGTGAGAAAGTCCCCAGATTCGTGCCCTTTAGTGATGCTCATTTGACATGGACACGGTCAGAACGCGAGGATGATGATGTTCTGCAAGCTGCTGTGCCTCCTCATCTAAATATTGACACCACCAATCCGGATCTTCTATTCAAGGACCAGACTGTACCTGATAAAGAACGCTATGATTTAAGACCAAGAAAGCTTGTACATATGGACAAATAAAGTGAAACTGAAATATTTTTTTAGATAGTGAATTTACACTTTGGCAGATCAAGAAACATTTTTTTTGCTTTTTCCTTTTTCGAGTCACCATCCGGACTCCGCTGCAGGGTCACGGTAGGAAGTTCTTAAGGGGTGAACCGCGCAGTGACACAAGGTCCGTGGTCCAGGGTCGTTAGTACGATCTTGGCACACACTTAAGTGAAGAAGGTAACGACTGTGAGCAGCACGTTAGAGGATGGAGTTTTTTGATGCTGACCAGAGTGTTAGGAAAGTGAGTTCTAAAGTCCGAATATGTATATTGATTCGTAGCAAATGTTTTTTAATAATGTGTTTTCTTATGCTTGTGAATATTACGTTAGCTTGTGTGGGTTGGATTTTCTATGTCACACAATTGCCGCTCACATCTACCTTCCAACCTACTCTTTCTTTTTCTACTGTTTCTCCATATGAGTTTCATACGTTACCTGAACATGAACAGACACGAAGATCAAAATTTGTGAACAATTCGTTTATACAGATGTTGCATCAGCATCAGCTAGTCATAAATACCACACATTGTTGGGTGTGTGGTCTTATGCCACATACTACAGACAAGGGAATGCCATAGTTGGTTTTGCCTTTTTCACCTAATGGGTCAGTTTGGGCACTCCAATCGATGTTTATCTATGCGAACGAAGCCTCTCCAGTGCGTTCTGTTAACGATAATGTGAGCAAGAATTCTTTGATACGGGGAATAGTCGATATGATTAGAGATATTGACGTGTATAATGCTATCCCTAAAGATGAGGTACGAGCATATGTCGGTTGGAATAAGACGACATATAGTGTTAGCTTGACGGAGAAAGAAAGACAGCGAAGGTCTCCTCCTATTTGGATTGTACCCCACCGAGGTCATCTTTGTTTGCAAGGTAATGGTCAGAATCCGAGAGCTCAGCTTGGTAGGAGTGTGTGTGTTCACACATACGTTTATACGTCCCAGAAATCTCCTCCGTATGTGCCAGCTAAAGGCACGTATTTTGTTTGTCACGATAGAGCATACACACCGTTGCCATCTGATTTTTCCGGCACATGTTACGTGACATTTTTGCTTCCCCCTACATACACTGCTGTTTCCGATTACCATAAGACAAGATATGGTAGAGGTGTAATCGATGCGAAAGATACTGTCGCACAAGAAGCTGGAGACTTCTTTAAAGGTTTCCAACCCTTTTGGGGTCCTATGGCTAATAGTAGGAATATTCATCAGCTTACGAGAGTGGTTGAGGCCACTATAAATGAGACTGCAGGTGCCCTTAGCAATATTACAGCTGAGCTTCAAGCGGATCGCCTTATGACATTACAAAACCGCTTTGTTTTAGATATTATACTTGCAGATAGAGGTGGGGTATGCAAATTGATTAGATCTCGTTGCTGCGTTTTCATACCAGATAATGCCCCGACAGTGTACCAAGCCATCTCAAGACTACATAAGATCTCTGAGTCTATTCATGTGGACGAAGGTAACTGGTCGTTGATGGGATGGTTATGGGAATCGCTGTCCAAATGGGGATGGAAGATTCTGATGTTCCTTGGTATGGCATTAGCTATCCTTTTCTCGTGTTGTTTATGCATCCAGTGTGGTCCCGCCATTTGTAGTCTTTGTGCAACAATCTGTGTGAGAAGACCGGTCCCGAGAGAGGTAGAGGATAATAGGATGATGTTACAGCAACACCTTCATGACCTGATGAGAATAGATAAAGACCTAGATTCAGATTGACGTGAGTTTAGGTTATTGCCTACGTAATGGCAAAAGGAGGGACTGTGGTTCTGTAATTCTGAAACCTGACTCCATTTTAGTCTTGCCCTGACGTAGGCCTGTGAAGTAGGCCCAACGAACAAGTGGCCTGGCCTTCTGAGTTCGTGCATATATTAACTTGGGTTTTTCTGACACTGAATGAACTGCAGAGTGAGTGGCCCTTTTCACCTGAAACCGACCTTTTGCAGAACCAGTTTCACTAGCTGATCGTTGTCTGAAATTGGCAATCACTGTTCAGGACCTTGTTAACCTTTAGTTTCCTTGCACATATCTTATCCTAATCAGCATCTAAATTGTTTCTTTCCTTACGACTTTTCATTACATGGGTAGTGCTTTCAATTATGGGTTTGTCCGGCTTGTGGAAATTGAATTTGGGACAGTCCTAATAATTAACTTTTGGGTTGGGTTACTGTAAATTGGGTTTTTGTTAATGTGATACTCAGTTAGAAAATGTGTCCTATTGGTCAGAATTTGGTGCAGTGAGTGTACATTTATAATGAGAATATTGTGTATAAAAGGTGATGTCTTGCTCTATGAAAATTGAGCAGTTTCTTGAGTTGTACACCGTGTTGTATTGCTGGGATTTCTGCTACTAGCTGCAGCTAATAAATCTGATCTCTGACTCCACCTAGAAGTATTCCGTGTCTCTGTTTACCAAGGCAAGGGAACCCAGAGGACTTCGGCGTGTCCCTGGCGCCGCTGGGTACTTGATATCCCAGTTCTTCAGAGCTCTTTAGTTGAGTTTTCCGCTGTCCCAATTCTCGCCTGATAGTAGGTGGTTTTTGCCCGCCTAATGAGACCATAGTATTTTTTCTGTTCCACCTTATACTTCGATCTATCTTGGCATAAGAATCCTTTCCTCCACTGCCTCTCCAAGCGTTTACATTCAGCTTTTGCATTATGCAAGGCTGTGGTAAACCAGGATGCTGATTTGTGTGCCCTCCCCATCGGTTTATGGGGGAGCAGTGGGCCACCTTATTAGGAGCGTTAACTATCCACCTTTCCAGATTCAGGCATGCAGTTTCGCTGTCTGTGCCACCTGGGGGCCCCTCCTGAATCAGTCATCCCGCACAAAATGTTTCCATTTCCTGCGTGGGTGCTTGCAGGTAACTTTTTACTGCACTCCCGTCTCCGGTATCCTCACTACAAAGGGGACCAGAAAATGATCTGACCAGGGAACAGGGATGGGGGTGGTAACTTCTACACTCTCCCAGCTGGCAAACACAGGATCCAGTAAGTGCCCATGCTGATGTGTAGGGGCACGTGATTTCAGGCTCAGTTGAAGCGCCATAAGATACTGGCGTAGGTCAGAGGCCTCTTTTTTTATAGGATCCTCCAGATGAAGATTCAAGTCCCCTAATACTAAGAGTTTATCATGTCTTAAAGCTTGATGGACAATACCCTCAATAAAGCTGGGCAGAAAATGTGTAGGGGGCCAGGGGGTCTGTCGACCAGGATCCCTGGCACCGTGAGGTTGGGGTTGATTTTAAGACCCACCTTACTCTCACATATCATGAATGGGTCTAGAGAGCACTCAAGGGTGGTTTTAAAAATGACCGCTATCCCACCTCATCTACCTTTCGTCCTATCAATTCTGGCTGTCGTATAGCCTGGGGGGAGTGCCTCAAGAATGTCTGGCTCAGAATCAGTTTCTAGCCAAGTCTCCGTGGGAAACAGGATATCAAGTTTCCTGTCCAAGAGCAAGTCAAAGATTTCAATTCTGTGTTTGCTTAGGGATCTACAATTCAGTAGCCCACCACAGAGTTCAACACTCTCTAGCTGCCTTATATGGTTCACGTTCCACCTAAATGCGCAGTGTCTGCAGGCGCCATCTTCAGTAACCATCATACTGTGCCTGCAATCCCTAGCTATGATCGGGCACAGTTCACGCAGTTCTGCCGCATTATATTTTGTCCTTACTGCTGCTGACCAACCAGGGGTTCTGGCCCCGGTCCCCGTCCGGCCACGGACGGGCACAGATGGGCTTGCCTTTGGCGCGGCCTTGGCGCGCCTTCGGCACACGGCCTGCGCGCCCGCTGCGCCCGACTGCTGCACGTTTCCGTTTAAGCATCAGCCTTTTATCCCTGAAAGACTCTGCAGGGAAAGAGCACTGGACCGCTAACCGGCCCCACAGCCAACCGGAAGTGCTTGTCTCTACCCTTCCTCGCCCTACGCGCAATGGTGCTAATCACCGCGTCGGACCGAGGCGGGAAGGAGGGAATCGAGCACAGGCCTCAGGTCAGAGTAAACAGCCCCCCAAACAGGTAAGCTTATATTGTGAAAAATATTAAAATGCAGCTGACACACACAAATTGCACTAAACGCGCTAAGCGCTAATATTAAAATTCTCAGTGCAGTTAAAAACCAGGCGCCATGCATAGCAGTTCAAGGGTGCTGCCACCGCCCACTCACCACCGCCCACCTCCCATTCAACACAAGCCCCATTAGTTGGAAGCACTTCAACTATGTACAGCCTTCAAATATGTAGACATCTATTTATCGAGAGCCCACCTTCTATGCACACCCAAATCCAAGTAGGTGGGTGAGTCCCTGCTATGCATGGCGTGTGTCCTGTGCACAGCTCTTCGCAGAGACCTTATTCCCTCTAGACATCCAAGCCCAACTATGTTCACAACCCTTCATTGAGAGGTTTTTTCCTCTATACACTGAAGCCCCATTATGTCCACACCCTACTCCCATACCCTACTATGCACAGCCAAGGCCATATGCACAATTCATGATATAGAGCCCACTACCTACAAGGTGTCCCTTCCTGCATAACAACTTTCATCCCCAGTACACAGGCACCCTTGCACCATGGTGCAATGGGGCCTTCACTGGAGCATGGCAGCCAGTTGTGCACCAGCACAAGGGAGAGCATAGGGGTCATATTGTTGTAAATATGATGCATCCCTGTGCTTTGAAAGGAATGCAGCATGACACAGCTAAATGGCTTGCGGCTTAGTATTGCCTTACTTTCTTGTAAATTTAGCCCCAAGTGTATAAGTACATAGAGTGTCCCAACACTGTAAATATGAAAACACAACATATGAGCTGTTGGATGCCGCTCTACCACTGTGTTAGTGCTCTATTTACTATCTTAGTACTATTCTACTTCAATGTATCAGATTTCAATTTTGGGGATCGTTGCATACTACAATCTGCACGTTACTCTCAATCAAAGCATATAGCTCACTAATTCTCCCAACTGCATGCAAAGAGTCTGTCACAGCATGTATATATACACCAGTTATTGTAAATCTGCCCCTGGGTGTTTAGATACCTACATGAGTAGTGTCTGGATAATTGAATAAGGGCATCAGTAGTGCCTCACTGATTACATGAGTGCGTGACTAGTGTCTGAGTCATTGCATGACTCCATTGTTAAACCTTGAGAACTGCTGAGATTATTGTATGAGTGCAAGAGTATTTCCTCAATACTTAGATGAGTGCATAGAAAGCAGGTTTACTGCAATGGTACTCTCTACATAATTAATGAGTGCATGGGTAGTACCTGAGTGTTTGCATGAGATCATGCATGTGCCTCAGTATTTTAATGACTGCATGGGTAGTATGTGGGTGTTTAGATGAATGCATAGCTTCTGTGCAAATGTTACAGTGAGTCCATAGTTACAGCCTTGTTAATTGCATAAGTAAATGGTAGGTGTCTGGGTGATTAGATAAATGTATAGATAGTGTCTCCATAGTTGAATGACAAAATAATTTCTGCCTGCCTGGTTCGAAGAGAACCTGTGTACCGTCTAGGTAATCACATAACTCCATGGATACTGAACCATTGATTTGATGGCTGCCTGACTAGGGGTAGGGTGATTGCATGAGTGCCTGAATCATGCCTCGCTGGCGGTGAAAGTACCTTCATTGCTGTTGGATACATAACAGTTGTGGCTGTATCTCTGACTCATGGGTTTTCTCCTTCTCTCAGTATCAAACTACCTGTTTTTCATTATTTATGCTTTTGACTGAGCTATGTGTGCGTGAAGTATAGATATCACACTTGGTATATAATTGCATGCATGGCTTTATAGAATCATACATTGCTATGCCACTGAGAGTGCAAATGCATCAGTAAGTTTCTAAAACAGAAAACAACATTTTAACATTTTCAAAGCACACAACCTTTTTTGAATAGTAAACCTATATCATTTCTCAAATACTTCTTCTGCTTCTAAAACATATATTCAGCATTTTTCAAACAAAAGTTACACTTCAAATGAAGGTAGCACAAGATCTCTTGATGCATTCTGCACAATTAATCCTCCTCAATTTTAAACAAACCATGTTAAAGAAAAACACCACCCTCACCATATACATGAAATTTCCATCGGCCTTACTAAATGTAGAGCACGATTTAAACATATGCAGTTTCTTAATAGATGTACACATTCAAGGGATATATGACGTTACAACGCGTTCTTTTACCACGCAGACCATTACCACGCATTTTTTACAACGCAGGACCCTTTACCACGCATACCATTACAACGCTGGTATTTACAACGCAGGTACTAGTACAACGCATACCATTACAACGTAAGTATAGGTAAGTTAATAATATGGTAAAATAATTATTAATAATATTTTTTTTAATTAATAAATTATTATTTTAATATTTAATATTTTAATTATTTATATTAATATTGATTTATTATTTTTTTAATATATATGTTAAAAATACCCCTGTACCCCAAAACCCAAACCCAGCCCTAAAACCTAAAAATACCCCTGAACCCCAAAACCCAAACCCAGCCCTGAACCCTAAAAATACCCCTGTACCCCAAAAACTGAAAACTGACCCTGAACCCTAAAAATACCCCTGTACCCCAAAAACTGAAAACTGACCCTGAACCCTAAAAATACCCCTGTACCCAAAAACTGAAAACTGACCCTGAACCCTAAAAATACCCCTTTACCCAAAAACTGAAAACTGACCCTGAACCCTAAAAATACCCCTTTACCCAAAAACTGAAAACTGACCCTGAACCCTAAAAATACCCATTTACCCAAAAACTGAAAACTGACCCTGAACCCTAAAAATACCCCTTTACCCAAAAACTGAAAACTGACCCTGAACCCTAAAAATACCCATTTACCCAAAAACTGAAAACTGACCCTGAACCCTAAAAATACCCATTTACCCAAAACCCAAACCTAAAATATTTTAAATAAAATTATATACTTACCAATACTTACGTTGTAATGGTATGCGTTGTAAAAGTACCTGTGTTGTAAATACCAGCGTTGTAATGGTATGCGTGGTAAAGGTTCCTGCGTTGTAAAAGTTGCGTGGTAAAGGTAGGTCGTGGTAAAAGTTGCGTGGTAAAGGTAGGTCGTGGTAAAAGTTGCGTGGTAAAGGTAGGTCGTGGTAAAAGTTGCGTGGTAAAGGTAGGTCGTGGTAAAAGTTGCGTGGTAAAGGTTGTATACCCATTCAAGCCATCTTAACCCCCAAAAATACATTGCTGCATCTTTAAGTAAACTCAAGAGTCCCACTGCATATATAGCAATCTGCAAACACAAGAACCATATCTCACATCCAAGCATATGCAAAGAAGTCATATAAGTTAAAAACCACATCGACAGACACTTCCCAATACACACCTAAAAAGTATCACTTCTTTCTAATTCATATACACTCAGACAAAATGTTCTCATCTTTTATTTGTGTCTACACTACTCCTGTTTAATAATGTTACTAAAAGTACTTCAACTCCCAGTATGCATATTTCAGATATATCTATTTTCCACATGATGTTTAGACTTTTTAAATATTCTCAATTCCTCATTGCAACTTTCCACAATACTATACTATTATTTTTCAATAAAGTGCACAGTGTAATAAAGAGGCACTAATTAATTTTTCTCTTACTTTCCAAAACATTCTCCACTAACCGCTCAAACATATATCACTGGGATACTCTTTTTTTTATCAAACTCCCATATTCATATTAATTTCAAATCACATATTTATAAAGGATTAAAAAGTTATATACATATCAGTAAATTCAGTTTGTAGATTAAATTGTTTTAGCTCTTTGTGGATAGTTTTTACACTGTTAGGATTTTTAAAAAAAACTAAGCACAAGAGTAGTACACAACTCTCATACAAAGCAACCATGTAATGGCAACCTCTTCAACATTGCACTTGGTAATCATGAGAAAGGTAGTAAATGAAATTATGTCTTTTATTTTAGAATACACTATCTCCACTTGTGAATGATTAGTATCTGTACACCCTTTCCCTCGATTTCAAAAAGAGATTCCTATATATGTGTATTCACAAGGTATTTGTGATAATCGTGGAGTAGTTGCAAAAAAAAAGGGAGTTCAAACCTATATCTAGCTTCATTTTTTTTATTTAAAAACTACACAACAGTTTGTTACAAAGGGGCGCATTGGGATGGTGGTGTTTGGCACATCCGCGGTGCTGGCGTAAAAGGTTCATTTCCTCACTCATGCGGCAGTACTCGGGTCCACCATATTACAATGGGCAAAGATAGACCATTTCCAGTCCACTGCAGATTTTCGGGACCGCCAGAATTTTCCATCCGCAACGGTGGCAGACGGAGCCAATAGCAAAAGACCGCCATGCGAAATGACGTTACGACCACTGAACAAATCACGATGCCTCAAACAGCCCATCAGAATGCAGTGGAGGAAACAGCCACCCGGAGGCGGTAGAAGCAAAACTGCAGAGATAGAAACTTGAGTCCAGGGTACCTCCACACGTTCCTAACAACAATGGATCCAGCTCTTCAAGCCCTTCCACTGCTGTACCTGATCCACTACCAGCAGATAAGACGCCCCTGCGGTCAAAACTGCAGGTAAGTAAATAACACAGTTCTCCGCATACAACCACAACACACCAACTGTTGGCTGAAATACGTTTCCTGTATACATCAGACACCCTAGTTGAGACCTGAACATATCCTCCAGTGTACCTACACATGTATTTCTTGCTAGAAATTGCTACCTCCGCATTGAGGTTACTCATCAACATAGAAATCACTGCAAGACCCCGGTCATGTCACTGCAGTGGTGAAGACATGGAAAAACCTATTCCAAAGTGGAGTGCACAGTGCTTGAAAACCATGGAGCAAGCCACATAGCATTTTTACATAACAGACAAGAGGAGGAACTTATCACACTACCCTTAGGCCATCAAATCGGACACGGGTGGCTCAGTGATTGAAATTAAACTAAAGTAACGTCTGTGCAATGCTCTGGGATACAGCAATGCAAATCATACATTGGCCCAGGAATTATAGGAAGCTTCAGAAGCCATACAGTGACCAGCCCCACATCTGTGTCAACTCTCTTGACATGTGTATGCCACCAGCACAACACACATGGCTCATTGTCACACTCCCTGACTGTCAAACCCAAGTATGACCTTCACACATACCCCTCATCTACCCATCTCACACCTGCACTACTCAACACCTGTGAGAAACACAGATAAAGGTACAAATAAGGTCCTATGAGTTTCCTGATAACCGATGACACTCACTGGTGTGTATCTACAAATGTCAGAATTCCACTCAGGGATGTCTGAAACAATGCAGAACAAAAAGCAATAGCCAAACACAAATCTCAACATCCAAATAGGTCAAACGAGCTCCGCCATGTGCAGGCAAACAGTGGATAGGCAATGTGACCCTAACCAGAACAGGAATACACAACATTTTCACTCTGGACAAATGCACAGACACCATATCCCAACGCAATAACTTATTGCATTATCAAATGCCAATCATAAACACTAACTGTGATCAATAGGACAAATCAGCTAACCCAACATTGACACCACACCAGTTTTCAAGTGAGCATGGTGTCAATGTGTAGCACAAGCATGCACATGCACACTCCTGACTAGTGATGGGTCAAATATAGGAGGACAAAGCACAAATGTGCACTCAAAAGAGGCCCATGAACAAGAATTCATCCTTGCTGCATGTGACATTCACACAAGAAATGTGCACTACAAATTCAACACACATCTGAATGTATTACAATGCACAAACTACGCACACACAATGGCATACAAATAGAACATCACACACACACATGCACCTGTCAGTAGAAAGAGAAAAAACAGGCCTGCACATACCAATTCATCACATAGCAAACTCAGCTGGACATCACTAGGATGCACACTAGGCAAGTACAAGGCAACACACACTGACAGCAGTGCATGCTCAGTAAGCAGTGTGTGAACACCAACAAAACCAGCATCACACATTTCTGAGTGCTCCACCATGAACTTCCAAACCACAAATCATCACAGGCCACAGATCACATCACACTCAGGAAGGGTAGCAGTACCTCAGCAAACAGACATACAGTTTAGCCATAATCTACAGCTGCACAACTCAGGAAAATCAAGATGCTTCCAACATGACTTGTGGACTGTGCTGGTCAAACATTTGCACTGCACATGAGCAACCATGACTGCAATCAATTAGAAGAAAATACCACATAACAAATATGTGTGTTAATGTCCTGAGTGCTACATTGGTCCTGTACACAGATCATCCTCCCACAGTATCGTTTTACACTATGACGTGGTGGGGAGGGTCACACACTGGCAAGGCATGGGGTGGAAGACATGAGACTGAGGTGGTGTGCACATCCGTATTAGACAGGTGAGGAGTGTAAAGTGCAAAAACACAGGGAGGAGTAACTCACAAAGTGTACCCATCAAAAGCACCTATTGACTCCTCATACCACATACTATACTTGTCCCAAAAATGTGTCAAGTGACAGCAATGCATGAGAAAAGTCACATATAATGTCAGTGTGGCTGAGCAGGTCAGCACAGTGAGCACAAACTTAAACAAGACCCATGGCTGATCAACAAAACACAACACAGACATTGCAGTGACACACTCTGCATTCACACAACTGACAGTGACAACAAGATGGTGTACACCAGGATTACAAGGTCACACCGACACACTGCACAGTGCTCAACCTACAACTCCTACATGTGCCCACAAACTGAAGCACATGTATGATAATGTAAACAAACAGGCACTCATTATCTGGTTCATACATGTGTGTAGGTATCATGTGCAGGGGTACATACACCTCAACACTTCTGACAATGACAGGCCAATCACACGGTATGACTACTCAAGTTCACACATTCAAATGAATACATGTGACCATGAACACAGGCCTACACAAGATGACTACACATCAACACTGCTGTTCACAAATCAGGAACGATCCCACAGATATGACGGACCATGGCCACCCCGCAAGTTATCCTGTGATTAGAATTCACCTCTATTGTGGCATTGCATATTACTATGACATGTCTACAATTTTGCAAACCTGACAATAGAATGATTAGAATAAGAGTATATCATCACAAAGAACCATCATTGCACCTTAAATGTGGGCATGTGACAGCTGGCATAGGCGCATACGCATACGTTGAGGAAAACTAAAGGCTGCATAAGAAGCAGCTTCAATTTATGTGTGGGTCTGTGCCCAAGCTCACTACCCCCTTACTCAGCCAGGTCACTGAACACTCAGCTCCTAACACATATATTAGGAGACATGGCAGGCATCAGCTTTTGTCATACGTGCAGGGCCTAATTTCTGGCAGTTTTATATTGCGTGAATTTGGCCTATTGGCATCACAGCGCTTTGAATGACAATCAGAACATTTACATTGAAGCTTACTTGTGTAAGCACCGTTGGTTAAGTGAGTTGCCCAAAATCAAAGGATGCTGAGCCGATGTTGGGATTCGAACCTGGTTTCCCGGTTCCACAGTCGGCAGCCTCATTCTTGCTGTGATGCCAATTAGAACCTACCACTGCAGGAGCACCCCAGTGCGGGAATGCACTCCTCATTACCTGCCGGAGCGGCACATAGACATGCTCCATCTGAAAGGGTGATTTTCAGTAGTTTTGAGTTGCATGTACCCGTACTTGAGGGCCTGAGCTCTGCTGCTTCTGGAAGGACCGGTACTCCCCCTGCCCTAAAGAAGTTCCCATTGAAAGCACCGATCACGTGTAAGCCTCATGCTTTAACTTATACAATGTCTGATTCTCAAAAAAAGTTAATTTATTTCTTATCATCCTTATCATCTGCTACTAAGTCAATTACATATAAGTAGAAAATGGCATCTTTACTCTCGGTTCACCCCTGAAGGTCTGGCCGAACCTTCATTAGATTTAGGTCCCAAATGATCAATTACTGGAACAACTGCCAATGCACCTTCTTTCCAGTTGTTTTGGAAACCAATGTTTGAGTGATGAAACTGTTATTGTTTCAGAAAAGATTAACAACATTTCAATTTATCTAACAAATATAATTGCTGTAGCTCTTTTCTTTCAATTTCTCATTTACATTTGTGATTAGTCAACCATCATCTTTGAACACGTTTTCTCTGAGTTGTGTTATTTCCTTTGTCCTCCTCCAGCCTAGTAAAGGTCCCTAAGATGGCTTCCAGCTATCTCTGGCAGTTTACAAAGAATACATTTCAATCTGCAAGCAATGCAAAGATAAGGGCAGAGGCATGCAGGAGCAACACGACAGAAAAAAGGAAAGAGGGCGTTACAGAGAGGAATAACCATTTCAGAGAGGGGTGGACTCACCTTACAGGGTCAGGAGAGAAGGGAGAGACACATTGTAGAGAGAGGAGAGAGAGGCATTAAAGAAAGAGGCAAGAGTAGTTTTAAAGAGAGAGAGCATTAAAGAAGGGACTGCTGCTTTGCAGAGAGAATGGAGACACTTCAGAAGACACTGGGAGAAAGTGAGAGAATTATTATCAAGGAAGGAGAGTGGTGTATTTTAGGGATCAAATGTGTTGCATAGAGAGGAGAGAGAAGCATTTCAGAGAGAGGAAAGAAAAGTATTTCAGAGTACAGAAAGAAAAACAGACAAATGCATTGAGGTGAGAGGAAATAGAAGTATTAAAGAGAGAGGAGAGGGATGCAATACACAGAGGTGAGAAAGACAGTACAGAAAGAGGAAAGGAAAGCATTAGAGGAAGTGGAGAGAAAAGCATTACATGGAAGAGAGGTTAATGGCAGAGAGGTGCAATGCAAGGAGGGGATGTATTGCAAGGAGAGTAGAAAGAAGCTTTGCAGGGATCAAAATAACAAAAAGAATATGAAAAGGCCAGATGGTTGACGAATCCATCCTGAATCACTGTTTCTACACCAGTTGTGCAAGGTCTACACATAACCTCTGTCCCAATAAACAAAATGTATTGCTGATCACAGAAAGGTATACAACAGGAATTCAATGTTGCACACCACCCCTAGCAGCAACTAGTACTGGGGCAGTTTTGGCAGGATCCACCCTCTGATGGGATTTCATTGCAACCCCACGAAAGAAGCTTCCATCAGGTTTTTACATACTCACAGGTGCATTTATGGATGCCTGTGAAATATCCAGGCACCCTAGTTCTACCCTTCTCTTAATGCGTGCTCAACTCCCCTGAACAAACCCTTCTTCTGTGAGACCAGCTGGCAGCATCAGGACAGGTTGCAGATGCCACATATCCCATCCTCCCCTGGAACGCCTGCCTCTAGAAGTCAAAAAAGCTCACCATGTGTGAATCCTCACACCAACCATTCTGGTTTAGACACCATGGGGAATTTACTTTGTGGATCGGTGACATGCATATATCCACTCATGTGTCTTCAGTCCGTTGATCCATCCATCCATCCAGCCATCCATCCATCCATCCATCCATCCATCCATCCATCCATCCATCCATCCATCCATCCATCCATCCATCCATCCATCCACCCATCCATCCATCCATCCATCCATCCAGCCATCCATCCATCCACCCATCCATCCATCCATCCATCCATCCATCCATCCATCCACCCATCCATCCATCCATCCATCCATCCATCCATCCGTCCACTCTGCCTTACTTCATTTCTATTTTTTGGACCTTGCTTTCTTGAGTTATCAAGTTCAGTGAATTGGATGTAAAAAGTTACAAAGGCCTTCCATCCATGCATGAAGAAGTAATTGATAAACACAACAAGCTGGGAGCTGCTGGTCCAAGGGAAGATATGCGTGTCATACTAGATACCTTTTGTACAATGTGGGGCAGATTTATCAATCTGTCACGCAACGCAGCAAGCCACATGGCTGCGCTGCATGATAGCGAAAGGGCAGTAATTTGCTTTTTACCGTTATACTGCACATTACTGTCCTTTCCCAGCGCTGGCTCGTTTTTGGCTCCCTACCGCCAACTCGGGCACCCTTGCCTCATGTTGCCAGGGTGCCAGCTCTGTAGGTAGGATTGTATATGTGCATGAAGGGACACACTCTTGCACAGAAACAATTATCTGAGGGTTTCCCATTTTGTTTGTGTGCTGCAGAATGAAACACACTTAGAAAGAGCAAAAAACAAGGAAAAATAAAGACATCCCTCCTCCTTATGCCGCACCCAGGGAGGAATAGCATTTCGAAGCATATCAGGTCTACCACATCTTGGAATGTGCCAAAATCCATTATGAATGCATGGGAACCCCCATGCTCCACCCATGGAAAGCCTCCCTGCCACAGAGTAATACAAGGCAGTGAATTGCACCGACTTATGTTAATCTAGATTTATTAAGAGATGCGGGGCCTCTCAAGGTGGCCCTGCGTGGCTTGATGAATCTCTCCTAGGTTTTGGGTCTCCCTTGCGTTGCCTTGCATGTTGCAGAGACATCACAAAATTGTGATAAATATACCCCAGATTTTCAAATTTCCTTCTCTAAAGCATAATTACAGACAGCAGTAAGAGCAGACATTTCCTGGGGTTGTGGTGTGTATAAAGTCAAAAGGTTTACTGCACCCACACATGACAAAGATGACATGTGTGCTGCAGGAATACACTCACTATTAACTGATTTGCTCATTCAATGAGTCACTAACTCACTCACTCACCCACGGACAAGTGTCGTCTGCTCTCTTAAGGTACTTGTTAGGCTTCTCTCTCTATACATTTTAAACCTTTTGTGACCAAGATGCAGTGATCGCCATTGCAAGTTTAAGATGTGCCTGGGAATAGATACCTGTCTACAAGCATAGGTAAGACCAGCCCCTTCCAATGTTTGGATGATTGCAGTCTCAGCACCTTCTGTGGGATGTGCTGGCACCCTCCTACAGAGCTTACCTCCATTTACAAAGAATTCTATCCTCCTATGTGCTGAGCTCCACCGGATCACGCAATGACCAGATGAAGAAGGAGTGGACCTTCATAAAACATTTGCAAACATATTTGTTTCAGTTCATTAAGGTTACATAACCACTTGCTTTTCACCGACAGGCCCTGACCACGCTGAATTAGAAGTGGACATGGGTTCATGGACTATAAATCCATAAAACGGAAGCAAAGTGCGTTATGTGGCATACCATGTGGTAGGTTCCAAGGGCACCTGACCAAGTGTTACATCGGTACTCACACGTGCATCTAAAAGTTTCTGTTCACTGTCAGCATTGAGAATAGTCCCTTGGTTGGTGCTGTATGGGCCTTGGTCCATCCCCTTACCTTCTTATGGCTGATCTTGTGTTACTGCGCCTGTCTGTCTGTTGAGTGCTGTGCTGATATCTTCAGGGCTTTATCTGGAGACAGTCACCCACCAGGTGTTCATGAAGCAGATGTGTCTTCTCCAGCTCTTGATCATCTGTAGGGGCAGCCTGACAAAATGAGTGACGTGCCCTCCCCGAGCACATCCGCTCTCCTCCTGGCACTCTGACACCACTGGTATTTGAACACACCAGAAGGGTATCGAGAGACATTCCTTCATCTCTGGATCTGTGGTACTCTTACTGCGGCGCTGCTTAGCCATATCAGGGGACCCTGGGTAAGACGCACATGTACCTCAGGGGCAGGAATACCGGTATTCCTCTCAGGCATCATTATATGAGCTCACGGGTCCTCAGCTGAGGGCCTCATGGGGTGATGCTCACAGTGTACCATTAGACTCTCATAATTTGAGTTTTGATGCATTGCTGGGACACGTTCAATGTTTTAAACATACACAGAATATCCGTAGCTCCATACCACTATCCTACAAGCTTCTGGCCCAAGTAACAAAATGTATTTATGACCACGGAAAGGTATAGAACAGTAACTGATACCCTGTATTTAAGCTTCTTGTCAAGCAACATTCATGCCACAAATATCACCCTCTTGTCATCATGTATCAGCTACTCCAGCGCAGAGACAGTCTGCTATTCATCCTTCTTAGATTTCAAATCATCTATTCAGAAGCCGCCCCCAATAGCACAAAATGCATGGACATTAACAGACTCCAGTTTTACACACATCCCCTAGCAGCAACTTGGTTACAGTACTAGGGAAGCTTCATGTATGAGCCCCCTAAAAGCCAGTATTAAGCAGGACCCACCATCTGCATGTATTGTATAGCAGCCACCCCCATACAAGCTTCCATCAGCTAACAGTACGGATAAGTCTCTTATCTGAAGGCATGTCAGATGCAATCCCATCTGTGCCCGTCCAAGCCTAGACTGTGCCCAGTGACAGGAACCCGGGTTGTCCCCTTAACCACTGTATCCCTGCTGCACTCCTCTATGCTCGCAACCCCAGCTGCCACACGCTGCACTGCTCACATACCACACCACACACCCAGGAATGGAGCATTCATGTGAACCTCCTGCAAATTCCCATGCACTTTCCCTCACTGAATATCTACCGCTCCAGTACCAACATCACCCAGCACTGCGTTCGCTCACACTCACAGAAATGAGTCACCGTCTCACTCTCATACAGATCAAACACCCCCCACACAACACAAAATATATCATGGAGATATGGACCCTACCGCACACCAATTTCCTTATATGTTCTTCCAAAAACATGAAATGTCCCTTGAAAAACAGTAAATCAACCTTAGAATGGTGCATTCAGACAGCTATTATCAGACACAAACCTGCAACACAATCTAAAGCAGTAACAATATGTCAGTGGAGCACAGTAAAACAACCCAAAAACAATGTCATATTAAACAAATATAGTATTTTAACAATTGTAAAAAGAGGGATTAACCTCCACAGATTAAAAACAATATACAATTCATGTTCAGAAAACAGAAGGTTGACGCGGCGTTTGGGTGAGTATTAGATATATCACCTTCTTCAGGAAAGTTTTCTGTATAACAGAGAAATGAATTATTTACAGGCTCATAAATTATTATCGTACACAAAGACAAAATAATAATGAGAGAGGGTAACTACCAAATAACCACGCCCCCTACATTATCACAATCTGTATATAAGGAAAAACATTATGTCGACTGGTGGCACAAGATACATTAGTTCAACCAATCACACATTTAACCCCTCCGCTTATTCACATGTGGACAGTATGAATTCATGAAGGAAAAAGGCCAAAGATCTAAACCCTACAATGCTTTAACAGTATGAACTACATACCTATAACCTCTGCACGAGGTCTAGTGTTCAATCTTTACATTAAAATCAATGGTTCAACAGGAAATATGACCATTTGATGGATCTTGATGATATCCAATATTAAAGCCTATCAAGAGTCTATTTCTTTTTCTTTCAATTATTTAATATGGTGCATGTGCCTTTCAGTTATGTTTGCTTCTATGCATTGTATTTTCTTTTTGGTTCACATATGAGGTGTCATTTCCTTTTTAGACATATCCCTGATGTGTATCAACTTATATGTATAACCCTCCCATCCCTCCTTCATGTGTAAGTTTGTGACGTGTAAAATACGTGGCCTTGGACATCCCGTCAAGAGACAAAAGTTACTCTCTCACTCATCCAAACTTAATTCTCAGATATCCGTTCTTCAAGAGACACATTGTACTGATGCGGAATCGCTCAAATTAAAAAGGCAATGGGTGGGCCAAGTTGTATATTCACCTGCTGCTAGCAAAACAGGGAGTGTTGCTATATTATTTCATAAGTCGCTTTTTGTTCAAATTTTATCTACACAAAATGATGATGATGAACGTTGGGTAATGGCCAACGTTGTTATACAAAACAAAACTCTGGTTTTGCTGAATATTTACGGCCCAGTAATATCAGATCTTACATTATGGAATGACATTAAAGTTTTACTATCCTCCATCGATTGCCCTAACATTATTATTGCAGGTGATTTTAATCAATGGATTCACCCCTGATGAATCCCACAAAACATTCCAGTCGGCCATTACCTCTCTGCCATTATATGATGTGTGGAAAACCTGTAACCCTCATTCTCTTGAGTATACTTTTTTTTCTAATGTTCATCTCACTCGGTCTAGGATTGATTACATTTTGGTTAGCAAATCCTTACTTCCATCTGTTCATTCATCGGAAATTGGGTCTATTTTCATTTCTGACCATGCACCGGTTCATGCTGTTTTAGACGTATCCATGAACTCCCCAGAATACAGCCGTCGGAAAGTGAATAACATTTTGTTATCTCACACTATTTTCATTAAAGATGCCACTACTTTTATTAATGAATATTTCACGCACAATAACCATTAGACACTTCCTTTCCCAATAATTGGGATGCATTTAAGGCCTCTTTTCGTGCATTTACTATTTCATATGTCTCAAGGAAAAAGAAAACTAATCAGAAAAAGTATGCAGATCAATTGCAACAACTTAAATTATTGGAACATACTTATTTTACGTGTAAGTCCCCCAATACTCTACATGAGTTGATTAAAGTCAAATCTGTACTTAATAAACTTGTAACAGTTGAAGCATGAAATATTCTTCTTAAAGTCAAATCTAAGTATCATGGAGGCCAGAACAAGGCAGGTAAAATGTTAGCCAATTATTTGAAAATCAAATCTGAATGTAAACGTATTGGACCCATCTTCAATGACTCTACTAAAACCTTGGTGATCGCTGATATCTTTCATGACTATTTTAAATTACTTTATACTGATGACACACATCCCTCCAATCAAAATCTGGATACTTTTTTCATGGGCCTCCCTTCTCCCCCGTCCTTACCTAATGAATTCCGTTTATTGGAGGGTAAAGTTATGTCCCAGGAGATTACTAATGCCATTATCTCTCTGAAAAAATGAAAAGCACCAGGATCTTTTGGTCTTTCAGTTGAATTTAATTCTACCTTTGCCTCTATCTTTGTCCCCAAACTTCTACAACTTTATAAGTCTTTTATTGAGGATGTTAGAGCCTCTGGATCGTTTATGGATGCTTTAATAATCCTCATCCCCAAACCTGATAAAGATCATTCCCTCTGTAAAAACTACAGACCTATATCATTGATCAACCATGAATGTAAAATATTTGCTAAG
This sequence comes from Lissotriton helveticus, assembly GCF_964261635.1. NCBI lineage: Eukaryota > Metazoa > Chordata > Amphibia > Caudata > Salamandridae > Lissotriton > Lissotriton helveticus. The sequence goes on from NC_136067.1 coordinate 2,134,903,312, forward strand.
ATTCTGGCATCTCGTCTCAAGCATATTATTCCATTAATAATAAAGACTGATCGAGTTGGATTTGTGAAGGGCAGGTTAGCATCGAACAATGCTAGAATGTTTATAAATATCATCTCATATGGCAAGAAATTAAAATGCCCCCTTGCAGCGTTATCTTTGGATGCCGAAAAGGCCTTTGACCGTATCAATTGGCAATTTATGTTCAAAACTCTCCAATGGTTTAGCTTTGGACCTACATTCATTTCCTATGTCAAACTATTACACTCCTACCCTCGAGCTAGTATTTTTGTAAATAACAGCTTCTCTAAATTCTTTTCCTTGTCTAGAGGTACGCAACAGGGTTGTCCCCTCTCTCCCTTGCAATTTGTTTTATGTCTTGAACCCTTTCTTGAACGCATATGAGTCAATACTCGTATTTCTAGCTTCTCATATAATTCTATTGAAACAAAAATTTCGGCTTATGCTGATGATATATTGGTCTATATGTCAAATCCCCTGACTTCCTTGCCCTCTTTTGTGGATGACTTTCAGTTGTATTCCAGCATTTCTGGACATAAGTTTACGTCTGAATCCTCTATGTCAGTGGTTCCCAAACTTTTGACTCCTGAGGACCCCCATTGAGTCACCACTGGAAGCCGGGGACCCCCAAGCAATTTGTATGAGTTAAATTTCAAATATTAAAACAGTAATTCGAAAAAAATACACATGTGTGCACACAAAACAAATACTCAAAGTACTTAGGGGCAGATTTACAATAAGTGACGCATCCATGCAAATCAGCAGGGATGCGCCACTTGTTGTGCGCCATGCCTCCGCCACCATTGATGCGCCGCGTTTACAATGCTGCGCCTCATGGGGCAAAAAAGCACAGATGCATGATGCATCTGTGCCGTAAAGGTGGCGCATGGCTGGAGTTGCGTCGCAAGCGTGACACAGCTCCAGCAATGCTCTGGGGGGCCGAATCTTGTTAATGCTGCGTCAATCCTTACGCCTGCTTCAAGCAGGCGCAGGATTTTGACGCAGCATGGGCCCCAAAGTGACTGAGTGAAATCTTGTAGATTTCACTCAGCCACTTTTAGGAGGCGTTCCTGCGTGGAACGCCTCCTTCTGGCGCAGGGCTTTACAACGTGGCGCATCTCTCAGATGCGCCACGTTGTAAATACCCTGCACCATTTTGCGTCGCCGCTGCATCACGAAAGTGACGCAACGGTGGCGTAAAAGAGGAGCAAGGGGCTTGTAAATCTGCCCCTAGGGATTTTGGGGCCAGATGTACGACCATTTCATTTAGCGCCTCGCAATTGGCGACACATTGCGAGTGGCAAATTGTGAGTCGCTAAATGAAATGCACAACAGTGTGTTTAACACTGTTTCGGATTCCCAATGGGGTCGCAAATTGCGAGGTTCATTAATATTAATGAGCCTCGCAATTTGAGAGCCTATTGGGAATGCCAGCCCTCCTAGGTATGGTGCCTGCTGGGCTCTGCAGACCACCATGTCTGGGACTGCTTTTAAATAAAGCAGTTTAAAATAAAATGCAGACAGACTTTGGCTACAAGGAACTGGCTAAATCGCAACACATTTGTGTGAACACATTATGATAAATACACAAAAAAAACAATTAGTACAACAGACTGTTATGATATCAAAAATATATTTTTAATTTCAATTTCTTTTAAAACATTATAAAAAGAAGGGTTAGTAAATATCACTGAATATATATGGTGTATATAATTACGAATTTGATACATTAATTATGAATGGCAATTCCATGATATATTGATAAAACCAAAACAGAAAAGAAAACAATTAAAAGTCAGTTTCAGAGTTATTTCTCCAAATTTTTGTTAGACTTGGGCTGTGACACAATACGTTTTTGCATGTGAAAGCGGGTTCACGAACCCGTTCGGCATATAAAAACGTATCGTACATCTGGCCCTTTGTATTTTATATTGAATAATAGCCCCTCTCTCACATGTATTTCATTTGTTTTATAGCTTCTCTCATACCATTGTAGGATGTCAGAGCACTTCACATCACACACATATAGAGACTTTGAATCATACATGTAAATCAGTGCATATATAAAATGTTTAAAGAGTGCTTGGTCTGGAAAAGCACAAACTCAGGATTCAGAACATAACACAGTGGCTAGCACTGACTTTAACATTAAAAATGTATTTCCACCCAAATAAATCTTTTTAGCAGCATCAGGATAATGAATAACTGGGAAAAAACAAAAGTTACTAACTGGTACCATGCAGTTTGCAAGCAGCTCTTTGATGACAGTTTATAGGTCCCTCTGCTACATTACGATTGTCACTTATGAAGTGCACAGTAACAAAAGAATCTCTGTGACAAAAGCAGTAACCACCAACCTATGCACATAAAATACTGCTTTTTAAGATGCATAATACACGTTCTTTGCAGTAGGCACATTAACCCTCTGTGCTACATTAGTTAAGTCAAAGCTGCCACTAAACAAAACTCTCCTCACGCTGCAGCAGGTACATTAATCACTGGCTTTATCTTGACACTTTTATTGTTGCCGGAAAGCTGCTAATTATACAAGAAACTTGTCTGTGCTTTTAAACCAGTTGCCTGCGGACCCCCTGGGAATGTGTCACGGACCCCTGGGGGTCCGCAGACCACAGTTTGGGAAACACTGCTCTATGTTACCAATATATGTTTTCGGATACAAATTTTGCTTGGTGCCCCACTAAAATCAAATACCTTGGTATTTGGTTTTCTGCTTCCCTGGCCAATACAATCAAGTATACCTTTAATGTATTGATCTCTAAAATCCAATCACTCCTCCTTACTAGGTCTCCTTTATTTCTTTCAGGGTGGGGTAGATTAGACGCCATCAAAATGATGATTGTACCACATGGACTATATACAGTTTCTATGTTACTTATTTGCATTCCCTCATCTTATTTCACTGAAATTAACTCTATTTGTTCACAATTTTTATGGAATAAGAAACAGCCTTGTATTGGCCTTGCTAAACTTATGCGTCCTAAATCGGAAGGTGGTGTACCTTTTCCTAATTTTAAAGCTTATCATTCTGCCTTAAACAATCATATGCTTTAGCTTATGATTTTACTGATAGTCCTATCCCTAGTTGGATTGCTTTTGAACGTTCCTTGCTAAATGATTTTTCTTTTCAGAATGTAGGATATATGTCAAATTGTACTTTTATATCTAATAACCCGATTTTAAACATTTCTTAGAATCTATTATACAACACTCTCACCTATGGTCTAACTCCTTATCAATGTTTTTGTCCTCTACCATCTGGTATAACAAATTTCTCAAATATAAAGGTAAATAGTTCTATTACAAATATTGGAAGGAGAAGGGAATTGTATATGTGCATCAATTAATCCACCAAAACTCTGTTTTCACTTTTGTTGAATTGCAGTCCCGGTTTCATTTACCTAGTACACGTCTTAAGGAATATACTGTAATTTCAGATGCTTTGCAATTACAGCTTGCCTCTTTTGACTTTCCTGATGATACACCCTCTCTCACTCCTCCTACTCGTTATATAGTTTATTTCAGATACAAAGACCTAAAACAGCCGTTTTATACAAACTATTGTCGTTACATGTTACTGAAAGACCTAAGTCCCCTATAGAACTTGCGTGGGAAACAGACTTATCTTTTTCTCTTTCATTCTCGAATTTGGACAAATTCTGGTCTAAGTTATTTAAAGTTTCTGCTGCGGCATGTATAACCCAATCCTTGTATAATAGAGCTGTTATTACACCTGTTTATATTTCCACGTTTTCCCCTTCCTCTTCGCCATTATGTTGGTCATGTTCCAATGCTACTGGCACTTTGTGTCATCAACTATCTGCATGTTCAAATGTATTGACATTTGTTTGGACCATTTGTATGAAAAATTTTAATTGTGATTTTATATTATCCTTGCACAATGTCTTTCTAGGTTCTTCCTCACTTATGTCGATGACTCCTCCTCTATCTCCTTATTATTTGACCTTTTTATCGCATTAGCATTCAAAGTTATTTTTTCATCTTGGAAAGATAACTCCAAAATTTCCTCTTTGACTTGGTGGAATTTTGTTTGTGATGAACATAGAATTGCTAATATTTCTTCTCTCACGGTCACAAAAAATTAAATCTGATCTCCTCTGGTTACCTTTTACAACTTATCTTTCTTCTCATGCACCGATTCATTAACTCTATCTTTCTTTCCTATATTTTTCAAATCTTTGAATATTATATTTCTTATTTCTATCCTTTCTTTTCACTTTTTTTATGTTTTTCTTCCTTTTTTCTCTGTTGTTCCCTTCCTATTGTTATCTTCCCATTTTACATTTCGTATACATATTATTCATTCATTTACTTTTTGTATTATGGTTCATAATTTGTGATTATCTTTGCTTTTTTTTTGCTGTTTGTATCTTTTTCCTGAAAATAATAAAAATGTCTTAAAAAAAACAACTTATCAAGAGACATATAAACAGAACAAAAAAATATTTGTGGGTATATGTCATTTTTTATAGGCTTTTTGTTGCTCTAGTCACATTGTTTAGCAAAATTAACATAACATATCTTTTCATAACAAGCATTTGTAATGCAATAGGTCTTGCATTATAAAAGTTTGAGCTGTTGGCATTGCTAATAATAATGCAACACTAGCAGCTAAAAGATTCAGTAATGTGAGACCTATTGCATTGCAATTGTTTTTTTATTGTTTTTTTTTATATAGAACAAACTACACACACAACCTCACCAAGCATTGGCATAGCCAATAGTTCTCGCTTTTGGGACCTTCTAAGTATTTATTTATGCAGCATAATAGCCTTTGTGCAACCACATCAACTGTTGTGTGGCTAAACACTTATAAGGTCCCAAAGACAAAACCTATTGGCTATGCCAATGCTTGGTGTTGTTGTTTGTGTGGTTGTGTATGTGGTTGTGTGTGGTTGTGTGTGCTTGTGTGTGTGTATGTGGTTGTGTGTGTGGTTGTGTGTGTGTGTGGTTGTATGTGTGTGTGATTGTGAGTGTGGTTGTGTGTTTGTGGGTGCAGGTGTATGTGTGTTTGGGTGTGGTTGTGTGTGTGGCTGTGTGTATGGTTGTGTGTTGTTGTGTGTGGTTGTGTGTGTGGTTGGTTGTGTGGTTGTGTGCTTGTGGTTGTGGTTGTGTGTGTGTGTGGTTGTGTTTGTGTGTGGTTGTGTGTGTGGTTGTGTGTGTGAATGTGTGTGCTTGTGTGGGGTTGTGTGTGTGGTTGTGTGTGTGTGTGGTTGTGTGTGTGGTTGTTTGGTTTTGTTTGTGGTTTTGTTTGTTAATATGTTCAGTAGTGTAAACAGCATTAAGATATAATACCTGACTTAATGTCGATGTATGGGACAGTTTGGGATGCTGATGGTTTATGTCCTTCCTATGAGAACAAGGTATCTCATATCACTTGTCAAATGTGTCAGCCGATACCCTTGGTCTCCCCCTGGCTTTCTCCTGTGAATAGATGGAGAAGTGGAGAGCATTGCTCTTCACTTCACACAGGAGATACTAGAGTTAACCACTCCATTATCTGTCATGGCATCAAATGTCAAGGTTCTACAGAACTAGGTAAATACTAAAATAAAGGTGGCTCTCAGTATACAGGTCGACAAATAACACACAGGTCCTTCAAATACCTATCCTGAGGCATGCTGCAAGCCTTACAGGTACATGTAATCCATGTCTTAGTAAAACATGAGAAAATCTGACTAAATATTTTCAAATTTCTGTGAGAGGTTGGAAAAAGAAAGGAAAATGTGAGAAGAAAACCTATGAATACCTCTCATCCTTCCTGTGCCATGATGACAGCTTCTCTGCTCCCTCACTCAACTCGCTTCAGCCCTCCCTTGCGTTTCTGGGTTCCTTGCTATTTTATCAGCAATTTTCCAGCAAACTTCAACCAACAGTGTGGCACTGTAACGCTTCTGGAGATCAGGAACCCTTTCCTGACTAAATAAGCATTTACAAGACCAAGAGGTCTCGCCTTCTTTACCCATTGGCATTTAAAGTAAAAATGCTTTTTGGTAAAGGAATGATAACAAGGTGAAAATGTAACTAACCTCATTACGCTGGTGTGCCAACTCATGATGATATATACGCGTGGCAATGCAATGATGCTAGCAGTATTTTCTCTTTTGATTAAATAAATGTATCGATCCCAGAAGGCAGGTGCACCTTGGTTCAGAAATGTAAAGAAATTGTTAGCACAAAATCACCTGTTAATTTCGGAGCTGCCTAGCAACAAACTACAGCAGCCAGGATCTCTAAAAATATAGGGGTCATATGTAGGTAATCATGAAATACCGATTCCTTAATACCGAATTTTACCGATTCGGTATTAAGAAATCGGTATATCCGATGTACGTAAACAATCGGTAAAATCTACCGATTCGGTAAAAATCAGTAAAAAATACCGAATTGGTAAAAAAATACAGATTCGGTAAAAAACATACCGATTCGGAAGCAATCGGTAAAAAAAAATACCGAAACACGAATACCAAATCGGCATTACCGATCCATTACCGTATCGGTAAATACCGATTCGGTAATTCAAATATTCGTTTTGTGATGAATCAGCCAATTCTGTGCCTCTCAGTTATGTCCCAAACAGGAAGTGGCCACACCCAGGCAGCTGCACTGAAACTGGAGCTGACTGTGAGGCAGGCAGGTGAGCTGAGGATCCAGGAGCAACAGACCCACACATCCACAAATCCCCCCCAAAAAACCTTGGAAATGGCAAGCCAGGAGAGAGAGAATGGAGGGATCAGAAAGGAAAAGGAAGCTGAAGTTCAGCGAGAAGGAGCTGGAGGTACTTATACAAGATGTGAGCCAGGACCATGACAAGATTTTTGGAAAGCAGTCCCTCCATGTGCCTGAGTCTCAGAATGGACAGATCTGGACTGGGATCCAGAGTAAAATTAATGCAATTGGGGTCACTCAGAGTTCCACAGAGGACATCAAAAAAAGGTGGTACGACCTCAGGAAGCTGGCGAAGGCAAGGAAGGCTGGGAGGCAGAGGCAGGCCGGCAAAACTGGTGGAGGGAAGAACACGGCACCTGCACCAACATCACTGGAACTGATGGTAGAGTCCACCCTCCAGCCGGAGAGTATGAGTGCGTGGGAGACGCAGACAGCTCTGCCAGAGCTGCCAGGAAACAAGGTAAGATGCATGCCCAGCATGCTGTGCTACCCCCTCCCCAACCCCAATCCCCAAAGAGAGGCATAGGGGCTCCCACTCCACTACATGTCTTACCCATTACCTGCTATGCATTGTGGGAGATGTAGTCCTAGGGAACAGATGTATAGGACAGTCAGTCCAGCAAACCCAATAGCATGTGAAAGAAATTAACAAGCTGAGGACAGTCAGTGTGATCTGCAGGCATGATGTTTAATGCAATGCAAATGCAGCCAGAGAAGTGAGTATATATACATTCTGTCATTACAGGCGAGTCATCTCGCAGTGCTGCAGAGGGGAGCAGACCAAAGGCAGCCAGGCCAGAGGGGAGGCAACAGGAGGAAGAGAGTTTGCCTGCAGGGCACACAACCTCCGCACCACCACCACCACCACCAACAACAACTTCTCCTTCCCCAACATCACCACAGCACCAGAGAACGCCGCCATCTCCTCAAACTCAATCCCCAGTGCCACAATCACCACCACCACCACAATCAGGCAGGGGGCGTGCCGTGGCCACCTTCAACAGATGGAGGCGTCGGAGGAGGAGGGTACAGGGGGCCAACACTTTCAACAAGTCAATTCTTTTCACTGTTTTTACTTGTTCACATGCCTGTCTTATTTTTTTCTTGGAGTATCCCCTTTCGCTGAATTGTATTTTCATTCATGCCATTTCTTTCGGAAAGGCAATTTCCGAGCTACAGTTCCTTCTGGCCCTTAACCCCTTCGACGCTCATGATGAGCTCAGCTCGTTATGAGGTGTACCTCTGGTACACTCATGACAAGGTGAGCTCGTCATGAGCAATGGGTTTTTTAATTTTCCAGCGCACAGCGGGAAAAAGCTCCGCATGGATGCGGTTAATAGCTCTCTGTAAGGTATACTGTTAATTAGATTAATGGGGTGACAGCTACCTGCATGCAACAAACTGTTACCAGCAGCTTTCTTTCAAAATAATCTATTCTCCAGTTTGTTGTCATTCACCCTGACTTCTACATCCCAAAATTAAATTTCATCCCTATGTATTGTACAAGTATTTTTTTTATTTAAGTTGTTATCGTTTAGGGTTTCCACAAAACTTGTGGCTTCAATTTCTGTCCCTCTCCATATACAGAATACATCATCATTATATGACATGTTGGTTAATGGCTTTGATATTACCCTCCACCTGCTCTTCCCACCAGCCAATGTTCAAACCTGCATAACTGGGGGCGAAGCAGGTCCCCATTGTGGTTCCCTTGGTTTCGCGATAAATCACATGATCAAACATGAAGGAATTGTTAGTCAAACAAGTATACATCATGGTCAGTGTGCATAAAATACGACAAGTCATGCGTTTTCGGGAAATTTCTGAGAGAGGAGGTAATAGAGTTAGAGAACTAAGATGCTTAGAATCTAAAATGATTATAAAATATGAACCATTAACCCCACAGGCCTAAAAAATAATGAGGAATTATCCGTCCATTTGGGCTAAGTGTTGAACTGTGATTAAATGTTTACAAGTTTTTCCGGAAAGTACACCTTCACTTTTTCTTCTCCAACTTAGAAAAGGAAACCCCTGCTACTATTCCTAACATGGGTTCGAGGAATAAATCCTCTTTTCTACCCTCCCTACAGCAAGTACCTTCAGAAGTCTCCACTTTTGAGAAGGCTGTGATGAAAAAACTTGTATCCAACAAGGATCAAGCCAAGAGGCTATTCTGCAACATCTTAACAGAAGAAAAGAAATGTAGTGATGCACTGGGTAGTGATATCACCATTACCATCAAACCAGCTGACAAGAGCGGAGCCATAATCATACTGGACACTGAGGTTTATCACAATGAATGCCTCAGACAGTTGAATGACACCAACGTCTACAAACAAATTCAAAAAGACTCCACACTGAGATTACAATCGGAGATCAAATCACTCATTGAATATGGGAGAGAATCAGACTGGCTCTCTAAAGGGGAAGCTGAGCTCCTGCAGCAGAAACACCCCAGAGTATCAGCCTTTTACATCAAAAGGAACAAAGTCCTCCACCAGGTAGACCCATCGTGTCAGGGATGGGTCTCTCTTGGAACCCCTATTGCAATTTGTTGAGCACTTTCTTTGGCCCATAGTGGCTGACATTCCCTCCTACTTGCAGGATACCAAGCATGTCCTATCTCTCTTAGAAACCGTCCCCTTCGACCCACACACCAATGATGGTGACATACAATGTTGAAGCACCATACACCAATATCCGTCAATATGACACTCTGGACACCATATACCACCTCCTTGAACATTAGCCAGGTGAGGACCAAACACCTAACTCCTTTATCATGCGCTCTGCTAGGATAGAGGTTAAAGATAACTTTTTCAGCTTTGAAGGTAATCTCTATTGGCAAACCACTGGAACTTCCATGGGCAGCACATGTGTCCCCAGCATGGCAAATCTATAGATGCATGGGTTCGAAATGAAGAGCATCTACTCAGGCACCAACCCCTTTCAACAGAAGTTGAAACTTTGGAGGCAGTACATAAATGACATTCTGGTCAACTTGGAAGGTGACCATTTGTCCCTAGAAACTTTTTTCAAAAGGTTGAACTCACATGACTGGAATTTATGGTTCAAGGGAAAATCAAGTGCGACAGAGACCTCTTTTCTTTATCTCCTACTTTCTATCCCAAAGATGGGAGAATCTACACTGAACTATACCAAAAACCTATTTCCATAATTCTTCATTGAGCTATTCTAGTTTTCATGCGTGTGCACTGTTTAACAACCTCCCTGTGGATCCGTTTATGAGGTTGAGGAGATATTTCACGGATGTAGCCAAATACAAACAACACACAAAGAATCTAAGCAGCGAACTGCAGGCCAGACAATACCCTGAGCATCTTGTACGTGGAACAGCCAAGAGAACAAGCAGCAATGATATGGAGGCGCTCCTTGAGACTCATGGAAAAAAAGCAACAGAATGGTGTGCGTGACTACTTTCAGCAACCTGACGAATAACATCAGAAAGACCATAAACAAAAATTGGCACAATCTTTACACAGGAGGACTATCCCTGGAGAAACCTCTATTTGCCATAAAATATCGTAAAAATCTCAGAGATTCATTGGTGCACACAAGACCGAGAAGTAGACAGACACAGGAGAGACGACTATCACCCTGGAGTGCATCACCTGTGACAGGTCATTTGCCATGTGGTTTGTGCTCAGTGTGCCCATTTACTCAACATACTACACTACTTGACTTGGGCCTACACACACCTTGGCAAATAACCAACCACACCAATTATAACACCAGTGGTGTGATCTATATGATCACATGTCCCTGTTCACTTAAGTATATTGGGATGACCACACGGAAAGTTAAACACAGAATTGTAGAACACCGAAGTTCATTCAGGTTTGGTAAATCAAACACATGAATGACTAGACATTACATTGAAACGGTGCACACAGAAGACTATCGATCATTGGTCGCAATTGACAAACCCAGATATGACACACATATGAGTCCTTTTAGAAAGAGTACTCCTCAGGCGAGAGCAACGATGTGTGTTCCGGACAAGAGTCACAGTACCGGACTCAATGATGACATTCTGTGGTGCTCATTATAGCGCACTCATTGATACTAAGTTACCATGAGCATCTGGCTTTTCTAGAGATATAATCATTACTGTGACAAGGAGGAATTGACATATCATATTAGCCCTGACCGGTGTTCATACATGCCCCCTACCACATTGGCAAATACCCTACAATTTTCCAGGTGGTTAGATCCTTGCAGTGAATACACACCTATATAGGTAGTTCAACCACACACACTGGCAGCTCCTGCTACTATAATATGGTAGGACCAAGCCAATTACACATTTTGACTTGGGACACCATTATATTCACACTATACCTGCCTATTAGATTGAGATTAACATGAATAGGGTATTACTTTCACTTTGTTGCATGATATGTATATTTGCACCTTGAGTCGATTATGTACTCTTGCAATTGAGGATTAAGTAGTTCCTCACCATCTCCGGTATCACAACTACATTACCCAGCAAACCCATGAACCGGATACAATGTGGCCACTTCTGGGTCGCTGTCTATTTTTAAACGAGTGGCTGACAACTTCTACTCCCCCTTCAGCCCTTAGATATGGGACGGATACAGGAGAGTCAGGTAAGGCGCCATGGCTGCTCCCCCCGTGTTGCGTGTGTTTGTCCTTGAGGAACAGTGTCAGATTGCGGCATGTCATGATTATCCTCACAAGCCCACATATGCTGGTCCTCCATATCTATACGCCAGCTCGGTTTAGATCTCCCTGTGGCTTAGTTCATGCCACCCTAACCTATCCGTTTAGTAGAGGTTCTTGAATGCGTTCCTGTTGGCCACATTAGCATGGTCACTGTTATGTGGCATACTCAGTTTTATGCCTCTGACTTATTATCACATATTGTTGTGTGTGATACTCCATCTCACTGTGAGGCCATAGGAGTTAGTCCATAACATATTGCTATACCGACAGACATTTTTGTTAAAATACCGACGCATTGATCTAGAAGCATGGTTTACGGGAAATTATTTTACATTTTGGTACGGATATCTGCTGTACCCCTGCATGCCTTTATGCTCCATCAATTGAAGTGCATCCTCATGAGTGGCACATAAACCTAGGATAACTCCCCTGCAAGTGCTGTTCCCTACACTTTTACTGAATGTTAGTGACCATGACCTGGCACACCATGTAGCAGTTTATGGATGGACAATAAATGTACATATTATGTAGGTCTGGGTGGTAAATTCCATTCTACTTGCGGAATTTGCGTTATTTGAGTAATTTCGCATTCCGCGGAAAACGCGGAATTCCCAAAAATCTGCGATCGGCAGCTCTGCGGATATTTTTGCTTGTTTGTGCTTTCAAAATGTGTGTTTGCAAGATAATTCTCCCCGAGCATGCAAACAGCATTCGTGAACAGGAAAAAAGCAAGAAAAAAGCATTGCGAATGGGTAGAACAAGCAATTCCGTGTGTCCGCGGAACTTTTGCGTGCTCGTGTAGATTTGTTACCATTTTGCGGAGCTTTGCGTATCGCGACTACGCAAATTCCACCCTCCCCTAATATTCTCACATGGTATACTTTGACAGACTACCCTTGCCTCAACATGTATGTGCACTTATCTGAGAGGCTGATAAAGGGGTTTGTCCTGTCCCAGTGACGCAGGGATACCGTTTTAGTGTGTAGTATGGAGAGGAAGGCTAAGCTTTTATTTGGATTCTGTCCATGACTATGTGCTATTGTACTTTTACACCGCCAGCGTCCTGAGACCTGTTACTAAAGGACTTTTCGAAGGAGGATGTAGACTAGTAGTCTCCAATTGGTGAGACTGCACATAATTGTTTACTTATGATTATGACTTTTTCACTTTTGCAGTGAGGGAGTTTGACACTGGTGGATTGTAAATAATCGGATATTGCTTGCATACTGTATTGTGATATTTGTTCTTATATCCTTACATAAGGTAGTCCTGGCTATAGCTGGTACCGCCTGTCAGTGCCATAGCAGTGAAAGTATGGTCATTTTGTTATCTCTTTATGATTTACTCACCTTTTTAGCAGAGTGATAAGGCATTTTGGTCCTATGGAATGCCAAGAACCATTTGGTCTAACTAGGCAGAAACATGTTGACCAGAACGCAATAGGAAACATCCATATCCCTATTCTCACATAGCTGTTTTTAAACCTATACACTGGGGACACAATTAAAGGATTGACTTTGTCTATCCAAGAGATAGTTTTAACCCACTGTTTGACTTTCTTTCCAATCTGCCCCTCGCTCTGTCCTACATTAGAAGACTTAAAACAGTTCATGCTCCTCTCCTGTGGGAGAGCTGTAGCCCACACTGTGTACCTTGCAGTGCCAGTGTGCAAGAGAGAGCCCGATGATGAAGGTTATCACCTTAGGGCGAGTGAGGGTTCTCGTCTTAACACATGTGCGTCTGTCCCTCCACTCTCACAACTGACACTTTGCAAGTTGTGTAAATACGCCATCCAGTTACTTGTTTGTGATTTCTGATTATATGGAGTGGTACTGTGGATGGTTACAATTCCTCCTTATAGAACCCCTATTGAGTGATAATAATAATAGTTCAAAAGGTCCAGCCCCAACTTGCACTAAGGTTCTGCTGGTATTTTAACAGGTGAAAGTAGAGTTGCACAGACTAACTTGGATTTATCACCACTAGCACACTCTAAATAATCCCTTTCTGCCAGCTCAGTCTGCTCGTGGAGTGCCGGCGACCAATATTTCTCAAGTGTTCTACTTTTAATTAGATGTCTGCCCAAATGCCTCAAATTCACAACTTACTTTTGAAGCCTGTCGATGTCACCAACCGTTCTCCCCGATACAACTTAACATCCGTAATGCTCAACCCATTTCTAGCTTTCCACAAACTTTTCCCTTCAGCTGACAATTGGGAATAGTCTGGACAATCCACCACAAAACAACCTAAGACGTTTTGTCTCTCAGCATCTTTTTCAGCCTCTCTAATCCATTCTTCTTTCTGTAAAACAGTTTCCTGGACCCACATTATGCACCCATCCACCTGAAAAGAAACATGTATCTAATTGGAACCTGGAAAGACACCACAACAGTGTTCCTAATTCCAGGAAAAAAAATCACCCTTGAATTTAAGTTCCCAAACACTCTCAATCCACCTTTCGATTCTGGGAGATGCTATTTCAAACACAAAAGGAAAAATGTTAAATGATGCATTGCTTAACTCCTTGCAAGAGCCTTCCTTTCCATAACTGAGTATCTCTCCTCTGCTCCTTTGAAAGATTGAGAAGCAAAGGCTATTACCTTCTCTTTGCCTTCTACTATGTGAGTCAACACTGCACCAAGCCCTCTCAAACTGCCATCATGGTGAATATTGTCCACTTAGTGGTGTCATCAAGTTTTAACATGGGCATCTAATCACTTTACTCTTTCTCTCAATGTAAGCTATTTATCACAACTCAGTCCAGGCAAACCTAGTCTCTTTCTACATTGATCTTCGAGGTGACACCCAACTTGCAAAATGTAGTACAGTCTTAGAGTAATACTCCGCTAAACCTCAGAACAATCTAACTGTATCCTCCTCTGTAGAGATAGTATCGTAACAATGGATTCTGCAAAATCCAATTTCAGACTCACACCCTCTCCAGATACAGTGTGACCGAAGTATGACACTGTTCCAACCCTAAACTGGTACTTTACTCTCTTCAAGGTAAGTCATTACACCACAACCTGTTTAACACTTTCTTCAGTGTAACATAATGACACTCAATAAACAAGGATAGATTGTCCCTGTGCTCACTGCATAAACCTTGCCGACTGACGCTCTACCCTTTGAATTGAAATGCATCACATTGTATCAAATTAAGTCAAATTTAATAACCCCATTCCACCAGGGTAAATGTCAGGAGGAAGTCATTTAAATTTACAAAAGATTGACTCACAATTTCCATCACCAATAAGTGTGTGAGGGGAGACATAAATGGCCAAAATGCTACCTTCTTATCTCCAACTATCATCTCACACCTAACCTCACGCGTAATGATAGGACCTTCATCCACAATTTTACTTTCAGCACTACTAGGTCAAGTTTTATGGTTGCCAGTTGAATAGTTTCAAGTTCATCAACAATACTGTGCATCCTTGGATTTTTACACACCCTTGCCACATAGCCTTTCTCCCTGCAATTCCTGCAAGACAAATTGGGGCAAGCAAAAAATATGCCCAGGATGCCCACACCTTATGCATTTCCCTTTTAAATCATTTAAATGGTTGTGTTTCTCTTACCAAAATCAACACAACCTTCTGCGAACCATTACTCACATGATCTTTACCAGTGGTTATCCTCTCCAAAGTACCTGACTCTTCAGTACGTATCCCTTTGACCCAGCCCTAAGTGGGGTCCATTCCCTCCGCAATGGCAACAGCATCTTTTAACATTGGATCTTTCATCACAGGTTTTTCTTGAGATCTGCATTGTGACCCTCAGAGGTGAATAGCCTCACTTAACGAGTACTGAGTGATTGATTGATGGATAATCTTTTGTGCTTTTGGCCTAACTGTGGAACAATGATGTACACGGACTGATCCAAGCTGTTAGTTTCATCACCTCTTAGGGCTCAAGTGCTCATGAGGACTTACAAGCTGTCCTTCCTGAGAGTATGCAGAGACCCTCACGACATCAATCATCGGTGTAAAATGGAAGGATACAGATTGGATGGCTTTGATATGTGCAGTATCATCTTGTATATACACTCGTGGAGAAGTGTGGCTCACTGATTAGAGGAGGCAGACCTGGAAGCAGAGGTCAGCCCGGGACCAGGGTTCAATTCCCGGCTCGGCGGGGTCTTGAATCCTAAAAATGTCCATGGACTCGACAATTCTCGCTCCGGTGCCTACTCGATTCACAGGTTCACACTCTGCGACTCTGGGCAATAGCTTGCTTAATCTCCACAATGGCCCCTCGCGGTGGGATGCCTGGCTTTCACCTTGCGGATACCCTGCCGGGGTATCTCACAGGGGAATACCAGGACGGGTTCCCTAAGCAAGCGCTTAGAGACCGCTTGGTGATTTGCGCTATATAAATTCCTGTACATTTACATTTACGTATATATGTAAACCACTTCAGCAAGAATAATTGGATGTAGGAAACACAGGCATTCCTTTTTATAATTATGATGACACTCCTTTTGAAGTCACTGGTGACAACTGACCACCACACATTGAACGCCTAAGTTGTTTTTCCAAATAAATGTTCTATAAGGGGCACATGCTGTTTGAATGAGCTGTTTTGCTGTATCACAAGGCAACAAGAACAACCATTCCTAATTCACAAACCCCCAGTGCCATTCCACAGTGATTTAGCACTCTCACCTTCAGAGTCTGGGGAATCTGATCAAGAGGAAAGAGGACTCCAGTTACTAGGATTATTTGGACATTGAATTATGCTTTGCTCTGCTCTCAGGTAGGGGTCGGGGACATTTACATCAGGAAAACCTTCACAATGCCCGTCTGACTACAAGGACCTTTTCTAAATGTCTCGATTGCTTGGTGGTGCTGGGAAGTCATACATCTCTGTACAGCTTACAGGTAAAGGGACGGCAAAGCCCTGCCTAATCTCCTGCTGAAGGATGCGTTGAGACTGTAGATTACCTGATCCATCTCTATGGTGGCGTGTTACCCTTTCCCCCTTTGTTACTGGCAGAACTAGAGGCCAGTGTCTCGTTTTGCTCTGCGTGTGGTGTCAAGTTTGTCGGCTAAATCACATAGTTCATGATCCCGACTAGTTTAAACCCGTTTCTGGCCACTACTACAGTTACAAAGATTGCAGTCCAGCCATAATCCAGGCTAAATCTGAATTGGTGATACCAGCCACAAGGCATTTGCCCCCCTCTTTCTTGAGAAAATCTTGGCTGCAACCACTTGATTGAGACATGCAGGTCCCTGAAACATGTGGCATCTTTAGGACTCCTACTGGTGGCTGGTCCTGTAACTCTCATTGGAAAATACACTTTAGACTGTCCTAATCAGGCACAGGTGGCTGGTCCCTGTAGTGGTCCTCACCATGCCTTTGGCCCAGCCCCATGAACATGTAATGTAAGGGACATTTCTACTGCGCAGCTATCACTCGAAGGAGTATCTTGGCGCACAGACAACTCAGATGTAGGAGTTGTGGAGGAGGGAGAAAGATGTCACTAAGTTCTATGCACACATTACACTAGGGTTCTAGTGATGGCATCAGGCAAGGAGAAAATCCAGGTTTTCAGTGCTTTTCTGAATGGGGCTTCCTGGGAAATTAATCGCAGCTGAAGGGGAAGTTTATTCCAGGCCTTTGTTCCTAATACAAAAAGGGATTTACCACCTTTTGTCACCAACTTAAGGTGGGGGGGGTGAGTAAATTGTGATTAACAGATCTTAAGCAGCGAGTTGGTTGATACCTTTTGAACCCATTATATAAATAGGTTGGGCCACGTTGATGGAATGCCCTAAAGGTAATTAGGAGAATCTTAAACAAAACTCTTTTCCCTATTGGCAGCCAATGAAGAGTATTTAAAGCTGCCGAGGCAGATGACCTACGGGGCAGACGCAGTACCAAGCGGGCTGTTGCATTTTGGACCATTTGCAGTTTATGGAGGACAGATTTATTTGCTCCATCATATAGTCCATTGCAGTAGTCTAGCCTGGAACTAATTAAGGCCACTGCGACTGTTTTCCTCGCTGGTAATGGAAGAAGATCGAAAAACTTCCTTAGTGCTTTGATGATCTGAAAGCACATACCTGCTACTGCCACGGCCTGGGGTTTAAAAGACAACTGATGGTCAAATTTAATGCCCAAATTACGGGCCGATGTAATTGTATTAGGGGGCACTTCCGCCTCTGCTGGCCAGCATGCTATTGGGGAAAAGAGGTTATTCTTGCCTACAGGGAGAATTTCGGTTTTTCCGGTGTTACATTTTAGATGGTTATTAGTCATCCAATTAAAGATTGCTGTGAGACAATCCTTGAGATCTTCCTCGGCACCGGGCCGCTCCCTATCCAACACCAGTATCAATTGGGTATCGTCAGCGTATGAACATGAACGTAGAAGTGGTAAGTTATATGGTGGGTTCCTGCGGAGCTGAGACTGAATTAGGGAGGCTTTTGCTGCATCCTCCTCATGCTGTTCTGTAGACATATCTTTCGTTTAGAGTGTTTCTCCTCACAACAGGGTAGTTTCCAGCCTGGAGTACCCACAACAGAGACACAAAGAGGTATGAGCAGTCTTCACATGTCTGTCCACAGCCACACCGACAATGATCAGGAAAGAGGCAAAAGGCTGACCCCTTCTGAAGGTTTCTTCATGCTCTAACAACAGGAACTGACGTCCCACCCTGCACCCCCTCCCTCATCTACCAAGTGACAGTGTTACAGGAGCAATGATAAGCAGCTCTTCTCAGCAAAGGATCTGCCTCCTCTGTCCCCATTTCAATGTCTAGGTCTCATCCTTCCAGCTCAGAAATGTCAACAAAGCACCAGTTGCGGCTACTCCGGTATCGTGGTGGAGCTTTGCCCCATTGCTTTTAGGCAGTGTAAAGAAGAGAAACAAAATTTATAATAACTTTAAGTTATTATCATTTTATGCTTCCTGACATGTCCTGCTGCTGTGTGTCTGGCGTGTGGGCTGCTCTGCTCTCTGAGCAGGGCAGGGGAAGAGTGGTTTGCCCATTCCAAAGTGCGCAATGACTGTTTGTTCGGCCCTCTTGGGCCGCCCAAACCAGTCATGCATACTTCCCTGTTCTCCATGGAGGCTGCATTACAGCCTGCATGGAGAACATGCCCACCCCGCCAGTCCCTGGCTGAGCACTGTGTCACGAGCAGCTAAACATTGAGCTATTGGAGTGGGAGGGGGAAGTTTTGGTATGGGAGATTTTAACTGCGCTATGGATAATAAAATAGACACTACTGGTTTAGGCAGTGCTAAGAGGATGCATAAGGTTAGGGCTGCTATTACGGAGTTGGGTAGAATTCATAATTTGAAAGATATATGGCGCTCAAAACACCTAAAACTAGCTGGTTTCACTTATTATTCTGCGCCTCATCGATCTTGTTCTAGAATTGATATGGCGTGGGCTTCTGATCATATAATAGAAAATTGCACTATAGAACTATGCCCGAGGGTGACCTCGGATCACAACCCGATACTAATGGAACTTAAAATTACTGAGCAAAGTCCGGCTGCACGACTTTTTACTTTTCCAAGGTATTTGTTCAGCGACCCGCAATTTGTTTTACTTTTAAAGGAACATATTAAGGAATATATAGACTTAAACATCAACACGGCTCCGATAAATACAGTCTGGGATGCGTGTAAGTGCAGCATTAGGGGCTTTGCCCAACAGTATATTTTTAGGAAAAACGCTGAAAGTCGTAGAGAAACTAAGTTAACCATCTCTAATATTTTGCGGGTTGAGTAACAATTAGCAGTAGATGCCACTCAAAAAACACCAAATATTGAACTACTAAGAATGGAGCTGTTAAAATTACAATCTTCCATTAAAAAGTCACTAAGAGAAGGGTACAGTGCTAAAATCCATAAATATAAATTGGCTCAGTATGAGGGAGGGGACAGAATTGGCAAAGTACTTGCATACAAAGTTGCTGATAAGAAAGCCAGAACTAGGGTTAAACAAATTAAAGGTCCAGATTTATGCAATTATGAACAAACAGATCAGATTCATGACCAATTCACTAAATACTATCGCAAATTATACACACCCGACAACGTCCCTACTACAGCCAAAATACTTCAGTATCTCGATGAGTATATGCCTACACCTATAGATACTGAAGCTGTGCAGCAGCTTAATACTAGAATAACAATGTCTGAAATAAACGAGGCAACTCTCGCCCTACCCTCTGGTAAAGCGGCAGGAGAGGATAGCTTGCCTATAGAGCTATATAAAGTAGGCGCACAAGAACTACTCCCTCTTCTGGAAACAGTGATGGACTCTATAACGGAGTCTAGAAAGGCTCCCATGTCCTGGAAAATCGCTAAAATAGCTTTTTTTTTTAAAGAAAAACAAGCCCCCGGAAGAATGTGGCTCGTATCGGCCGATTTCTTTGATCAACTCCGATGTAAAAAAATTTGCCAAAATTTTGGCTAAAAGTTTAGCCCCTATAATGCCAGTTTTAGTTAAGTTCCAGCAACATGGTTTTGTGACAGGGAGAGATACCACAGCCCATGTAAATATGGCAATCACAGCCTTTGATGTCGCCTCAACTACTCTCACCCCACTCGGGATGGTAATGTTAGATGCGGAAAAGGCATTTGACCGAGTGGGGTGGGAGTATTTGTGGGAGGTTTTGAAGAAGATTGGTGTCGATGGCCCCTATCTTGATTGGGTATGCTCGCTTTATGATACACCACGGGCGAAGATCAGTTATGGGGGAACAGAGTCAGCTACGTTCTTGATAGAGAGGGGAACAAGGCAAGGCTGCCCTCTGTCCCCTCTACTTTTTGCGCTATCTTTGGAGCCTTTTTTAAATGCATTGACAGCTCAGGATAGTATTATACCTGCACAACACGGTGGTAAAAGTTCGAAGATAACTGCTTTTGCAGACGATATAGCAATATACACTTCTGACTTGGTTACAGCAATTCCGGCAATAATACAAGAGGCCGGAAATTTTGAAGATGTGTCCGGCTATAAACTTAATGTAAGTAAGACACAAGCTATTGCTAACTATAAACCATCGGAACCAATTCTGGGTCTATGTCAAAGCGCGACCTATCTTGGAATCAAGTTGGCAGCTAACATAGACAAGGTGATAACTATGAACTATGACTCCATGTTAAAGGAAATTACGTTAATCTTAAAAAAATGGCACACGATACCGCTTAGCCTAGTGAGGCGTATTAATTTAATTAAAATGAAGATCCTGCCCAAATTATTATATTTATTTAGATCAATCCCCTTGCAAATTAACAAACTTTTTTTTAGGAAACTAGAAGGCATTTTTAGTACCTTTGTGTGGGGCTATAAAAAAGCACGTAGATCTATCAAATTATTGGAGTTACCAATCAAAAAGGGAGGCTTGATGTTTCCTGATTTTAGACTATATTATTTTGCTACTTTTTTCAACGTATACGAAGCTTGCTGAAAAATGAGAGTTCTTTATTTTACCACCACTACATGCTGGGACTTGACTGCAACCAATTCTTATTTCGTGAACCCGATCCTAATTACTTCAAAAGAGTTAAATTTAAGACCGCAAGGCATATCAAGAAAATCTGGGACCAAATCATGACTCTAGGAAAAATTTCTTCTTACAATGCTGAGCTTAGACTGTGGGGTAATCCTGGGCTACCTGGTATTTTTTCAGACGGTTTAGGGAAGATATGGGCTAGGCATGGAATTACCACTCTGGGAGACCTTTATGGCCCTAATGGTTTCCTAGATTTTGGCATACTTAGACTTATATTTGAATTAAATGACGATATGTATTTTAAATATATCCAAATCAGGGATTTTTTACTACGCAAGATGAGGATTGTAGAAGTATCACATTCGGACTCTCTAACATGTCTCTACTCAGATAAAGTTAAATCACTCATAAGCCTAAGCTATGGTCATTTGATTGCAAGTAAAAGGGACGGTAGTGGGAAACTAGCGGCTAAATGGTCATCCAGACTAGGAGTTAACATTAACCCTAAACATATTTCAGCCTCATTATGCCAAATAAACCGGGTAGTCCAATCCTCCAATTTGAGGCTCCAGCTATATCGAACAGTTAATCAGCTATACTATACTCCACAAAGAATATCTAGCTGGACACGTGGCAACCAGACTAATGATCGTACCAAGTGTCCGAAATGTGATATGGAAGCAGCAGGTATCGAGCATATGTGGGTTTTTTGTCCGAAGTTATCTATATTTTGGAATGGGATAACTGACTATCTGTCGAGGAAACAAATTAATACTCCGCCGATATTGCCACAGCTGATCTTACTCGACTTTCAAGATAACCTTAGTCAGCATAGGGATCTACTAACTATAGTATATGCATGTGCTAGGCTAGTCATAGCTAGATCCTGGATTTTAAAAGATTGTCCTAGCGTAATGGAATGGTGGAGTTTGATAAATGAAATGAAAATGAAACTCTCTTTAGCAAGACTTAGAGGACCCAATGCCTTGAAAAAGAAAGAGAACATTTGGGGAACTTTTTTTGAACTGTAAATATGTTTAGAGACCAGTGTTAAATCTGTTGTTGTAACTTTGCTTTGCTAAAAAGTATTTTTGGAATTATATAAGTCTATTCTCTGCTTTAGCTGTTAAAGGAGAAATTGTATTTTCTTTCTTTTTGTATTTAAATTTGATGAAGATGTTCTTCCTGCAATAATAAAAAAATTAAAAAATAAAAAAAAATCCCATAACCTGCCAGGGAGATGGTGATCTAGTAACTAGGAATACCCGTCCCTTGATGGTCCCATCAAGCGGGAGAACTATGGCCGTCTTGGCCAAGCATGATCTACAAGAATCACCAATGCAAAGCTGCCCCAATGTCTGAAGCGCCCTCAGGAGGAGGAAAACCAGGGGGAAATCACAAGAGCATCCCCTTCCCATGCCTGGGAGGCGTTGATCACTGAACAAAACAAAACAATGAGAGCATCACGGCCTGTGGAGATGCAAACCATGGAGTCAGAGCAGGCAACATATTTGTTGAAAGTGAGGAATTACAATCTGAAATATTACTTAAGAATGCAGATTGTAACTCACGGGCTCTGCCTGAAATGTTGATAATCCCTGAATGTAAGCTAGATAATGGGTGACTTTCAGCCCAAGAACACATTTGGGTTGACTGCACTCTTTAAAAAAATATATTTTTATTAAGCTTTTAACCTTTTTTATGATTTATCACTTCCCAGGCGACAATTAAAAACGTATGCAATCAATAACAATAAATCCGTCAATTGAGCATAAATGCAATTTAATCACTAAACCAAGTTATTCAAGCGTAAAATAATAATGCTAATAACTAGCAGTAATTAAGAATAAATAGTTTTAGACTCATAGGCAGACCTAACAGCCTTAAACCATACACGGCAATGTGCATTCCCCAGAACCTAAATTGGTTCCATTATGGGACAACATCCAGACGAGAGGGGCCTCCAGATTTTCCTTCCTCTTTGTTTAGCTTTCTTTCCCTGGCGCTCATAGGGTGACACTTCCAGGTTATAGGTATAAAGAAAGCGCCCTGCCATTGGTGGGATGGTGGAGGTTGGGGTCCAGCCATGCTGAGGCTGTACATAGCCTACAGACCGCCATCGCAATAAAGATTAGGTAACCCTTGATACCCACTCGCCTAACCCTATACACATCTGTTGGATCAGAGAGACATTTAACTTAAGGGTCTCCCTTAAAAACAGTGTAATAACTGATCTAAGTATGTTGTGGCAAGAACAAAACATTTGAACCAAATCTGTTCTTAGTTCTTGTCACCGAGGGCAGTGTATCCCAGCAACCCCACCATATTTAGCTATTTTAGAAGGAATAAAATATGAATCAAACTTGTGGTATAATGCTGGGTTTGTAAGCTAGATGAACAAAATATTGTACAACTGAATTCCAGACATTCCAAGAAACCAGAGCAATGAAGATCATTCCTCTCCTGCCACATGGGGATTTGTTGTTCCAGGTCATCTTGGATGCCCTCAGTCAGACACCCACATATTTGTGAGATCGTACATTTAACTTTTCCTCTTAAACCCTCCAACAGAGATATCCTAGAAAATCTAGAGAAACTCCCCACCTTTCTCTATATAAGAAATCCCTCAGTTGAAGATATTTAAACAAGTCCAAGACCCCTATAATGAATCTGTCCTGAATCTCTTTTTTTTTAAAAATATTTTTTATTGAAGTCTTGGATGGACAAAGAAAGAATAATAACATATCAAGGTACATCCAGAACCAGATCAAATTAGATTAAAAAGAAAAATTCATAAGGAATGCAAATAACTAAAAATAGTAGTACATTCTTAATACATTCCTAAAATTCCTTAATCAAAATACGATTCTCAAATCCTCTCAAACTTCCGAACCGCCCCAATTCTTTGAGCATAATTTTTTTCACATTTCCTAACTTTTTCCATTTTATAGCACCATTCTTGTAGAGTAGGGCAATATTGTGAGCGCCAATTCTGAAGTAATAACGATCTGGCAACAGCCATCGCAATATATAATAATTTAACTAAGTGCCCTGATAACGTCAGTTCTGAATCATAACCAAACAAAATCAGCTTGATAGTCTGGGAAATCATAATTTTCTGTTGGTTTTGAAGAAATACAAAGATATCCTCCCAGAAAGATGCTATTTTAGGACATAATGCAGTAGTATGTGACCAATCGGCAGGATTATACTGCTGGCATCTGAAACAGTTAGATGAGCTATTAGGATACATTTTAGATACAATCGCCGGAGTATAATACAGAAGCCATTTACTAAAAAACAGCATTCTGCGCCAATTAGCGCCTCTTAATACAGAAAAGTTCAAACTATTAATTTTCCGCCATACAGTAGGAGTTAACGCTAGATTTTCCTGTCTTTGCCATTTATGAATTACTTAAGACATATGTCTGGGGCCCCCATTCAAAACTATACAGCGTTTTGCATTCTCCTGGTTTCTTCTCCTGTATAGATATAAACAATTTGTTATATAGCTGGGGAACAGGCAAAAGAAGTATAGGATCCAAATAACACAAAACAGAGTAAATCAGTTTATACGAGCCCAACAGTAAAAAATGTCCTAGAATCCGAGGAGCCATATCAGAGTGGGTAATCCAGGCCCCATCTTTCATAAAATTATTTAACATTGTGAACCCTATCCTATGCCATTTTTCTACAATTCCCAAGCTAATGTCAATCCCTAAAAAAGAAAATACACTATTTAAAGAAGAGGCGCAATTAAGAAAGGGCAGGGAATATCTTTTAAGCATCGCTGCCCGCCTCTTAAAAAAACAACTTAAAACCTTATAGCGATTTAAATATTTGTAGAGGAGATGGAATCTGGGTCTCTCGACCAATTATATAAAAAAAAATTAATAAAAAGTTTCTGGTTACGGTCTTTAAACCTAGCTTGGAATTGAGCTAAGTACGCATTATAATAATCTTTCAAATTTGGGAGAGAAAGCCCTCCTTTCTCCCTATCCTCATATAATGTGTTTAAGGCTATTCGTGGAGTCTTTTTAGCCCAGATAAAGGATGAAAACAAAGATTCTATTTTAACGAAAAATTATCCAGGTAAAAAACAAGAGATGGTTGAGAACAAAAAATTAAATAATAGGAGTACTGACATTTTAATAAGTGCTCCCCGACCTAATATAGATAATGGTAGAGCGTTCCATCTTTCCAACATTGAACAAACTTTCTGAAGAAGGGGCACAAAATTAAGTCTATAAAGATCTGAAACAGAAGTGGAAAAAAACCCTAAATATATTTTCGGTTTATTGTTTAAATTAGGATGAAGATCAAAATCAGATCCACCACAGACCAAAATTTCGGTTTTCTTCTTGTTAATTCGATATCCGCCTAAAGCCTCGAATTCTTCAAATATTTGTAAAGCATGGGTTTGGCATTGCATTTCAGGTTTGATTAAGAGAACTATGTCGTCTGCGTATAATTTAATTTTTGGCATCAAATTAATAGGGGGAAGTACATGAGCAGACTTTCTAATTGCGGTTGCTAAAGGTTCAATAAAAAATGCAAATAATACGGGGGAAAGCGGACATCCTTGCCTAGTGCCGCGTTTAACCGACACTAAGCCCACAGATTCTGCATTAATAATATTGTTGGCTTGGGCTCTTAAGTAAAGATTCTGAATCAGATTCGTAATAGCCACTGGAATCCCAAAATGATCTAAAATAATAAAAAGTGTTTCCCAAACCACCAAATCAAAATCTTTTTCAGCATCACACAATAAAATTAACGCAGGAACTTGACGTGATTCAAAATAATCTAAGGCTTCAATTAAAAAGTGAGTGTTGGTTAATAATTGTCGGCCAGAAATAAAACCGTTTTGGTCTGTATGGATCAAATCTGAAGAAAAAGAATTAAAACGAATAGATAATAATTTAGTGATGATTTTGTAATCCGTATTCAATAAAGTAATGGGTCTATATGAATTTGGGTTATTAGGAGGCTTGTCTTTTTTTAGGAAACTAACAACGGTTCCTTCCCGAAATGAGTCAGGGACTACACCGCCATCCAACATATAGTTTACTAACCGCACGAAAAGATCCGCAAAAGAGCTGAAAAAAATCTTTAAAAATTCCGCTGGGAACCCATCAGGCCCGCAAGCCTTGACTATTGGGAGGTCTTGCACAACCTGCTCTACTTCTTCTCTTGTAAATGGGCTAACCATTGTTAATTGTTCTACAGGCAAAAGAACAGGCAAGGAGATATTGGCTAGATAATTTAGTAATTTGTGCCGGTCTACAGTAGATTGAGTGTTATAAATCTTCTCATAGTGAGCAACCATTATCTCTCCACTTTCTGTAGGAACGGATGTGTCTGTCAGGGTAACTGGAGCCTTTAAGGAGTGGATAAGATAAGAGGTAGCTTGCTCTCTGGCCTGCCACGCCAGGAGTTTGCCAGTGAAATTACTCTCCTCATAAATCTTTTGCGACCTCTTAAAAAAAATCTCTTCAATAAGAGTATAGTAGTTTTGACAAAGTTCTCTTTTCGCTTAATTGATCCTGAACCAACCTCCCTGGGTTTTGTTGCCTGAGTATAGTCAAGGCCTGAATTTTTTGCTGCAAGGATTTATTCTTATTTTTGGCTGCTGAAGAGTCAGCGGCATCTCTTCCAATCACTAACCCCCGAATATAGGCCTTAAGAGAATCCCATACCCAGTTAAGAGGAGCTGTTCCCCTATTACGAGCGATGAATTCAGAAATCTCAGATTTAAACCCTGCCACCCATGTATCATTTCTCAAATATTTTTTTATTAAATATCCAGCGTTTAGTGGCTCTAACTTTGTCAATTAAAGCCAGTTCAATGATTATCATGGCATGGTCGGAAAAACCATTGTGCAGCATAACTTGATTAGAGAACTTAATTTGACGAGAGATGAGAAAAAAATCTATCCGAGAGGAGGATTTAAATCTGCCAGACCACAGGTATTCTCTTTTTTAAGTGGATTCTGAGTACGCCAGGGGTCGCAAAGATCAAATAAAGACATGTTATTATTGATTGATCCAAGAGATTTAGGTTTAAATTGCTTCTTCAAATACCTAGATGAGTCCAATTTTACGTTCATCATAATATTAAAATCTCCGCCTATAATTAGCTCGCCTTTGACCATTAGAAGAGATTGAAACAATTCCTCATAAATCTCTGGCCTATCCTCTACTGGGGCATAAAAGCTAACCAAAGTAACAGGACATACTCTATTTGGAATAAGACATGTAGCCCAGCACCAGCGCCCTGCTCCCCCTTGCTCTGTATGAACAATTTGAACATTTAACTTCTTACTCACAAAAAGCGCGACCCCTCTCTGTGACTCCGAAAATGAAGAAAATCCTTGATAAGATGACCAAGCTTTAAGCATGACAAATCCCTCAATTTTCGATGATTGAATATGGGTCTCTTGTAACAAAATCACGTCTGATTGTTTAGATTTGGCCCATAATTCTATTGCACGCATTTTTTTCCTGTTATTTAATTCATTTACATTGAAAGAGATAATTTTCAAACCCATACTAAAAAAAAACAATCAACACATAGGGTTGCAAGAAATGCATGTCCAAGCCCTTAAGGGGCCCCTCTCTTAGAAGATTTCTAAATTTGTATTATTTTTTTCCAACACCAAAAACACTCCCCCCGCATCAATTCCAAGTTCACAGCATTCTTAACATGCCATGTGTTAATCAATAGAAACATCCAAGACTTCATTTTTTGAGCACCATACCACCACCCCCCTACCCAGCACCTCGCCCGAGGACGCCGCTTCCCCCCCCTCAACCCCATCCTGTGGCCCTATGTTTAACCCCCCATACACCACGCAAGCCACAGCCCCTTAACCTTTACCATAGGGTGTGTGGTGTTACACCCCTCAGACCCTATGTGCCCTGCCCCTCACCCCTGCCACCCCCGCCCTACAGAAAACATGTATCCTGGCATAATTCCAGAAATCGTTAACTGGAGAAGAAAAAAAAAGAGTTCATAAAAAAATGTTAACGTTTCTGATCAGTAGAGATATTTTTTAACAAATCGTGTGCTTCCTCCACATCAGACAAAATATAGAACCTCCCTCTAACCAAAACTTTTAGTTTGGACTGTTGCGTTATTGACGCTTGGGCGCCCTTAGCCTTGAAAAGCTGCAAAATTTTAACAAATTCCTTTCTCCTGCAGGCTGCGGCCGCAGACATGTCTGAAAAAATCCGGCATTTAGTAGTCTCATTAATAAAGAATTTTCTCTTCTCAAAGGCCCTGGATAAAATTGATTTCTTAATCCGAATATCTGAAAAATTTAGAAGAATAGTGCGAGGGAGTGTATAGTTCGGGAACGGTGTCGCTGGGACCCGGTGGGCCCGAGTAATCGTTAAATCCCCCTTTAGCTCTGGGACCACTTTCTGTTGTAAGAAAGACGTCACCCATTGCACCATGTTAGACCCCTCAATCCCTTCAGGGGCCCCCACAATTATAAGATTTGATCTCCGATTGTAGTTCTCTAAATCATCTAGTTTCATCTCCAGCGCCCTAGAAGCCTTAAAGTTAACCGAGATGCCCTTTTTAACATCAGTCATATTATCTTCTGAAGAGGGAATCCTATTCTCTGCCTCTTGAAGGCGCACCGGGAAGGTTGACACATAGTCTTCAATCTTATCAAGACGTTGATGGATCACACTTAGCTCTTCCCTCTGGGACCGTTTCAATTCACGGATCTCATCAAGAATCAAGTTTAGCATATCCTTGACTGTCGTCTGCTGCCCATCTATAACCTTTGTATCCAGAGCAAAAATCGGACTCAGTGGAGTACCATCCGCAGTGTTAACGGGATTCGCAATGTTAATAGAATTAATGACACCCCCGTTATGGCCTGCAGTCTCAGTCTTACTCAAAAGAGTAACCTGCTCATCTCCTTGCTGACTGGGTCCTAATGTACATTTAGACACGGGTAAAGATACTGAGAGCAGCTTAGGTGTGAGACAGGAATCTGCAATAATAATCTCTTTAACCTCGCTGAGTGGCCCTTCAGAGCTTGAAGTTTCTAGAAGACCATTGACACCGGAGAAGCCCAGTAATCCGACAGGTGAAGGCAATAATAAGAAATAAGTTTGTTTTTATACAGTTTTTTTTCCCCGCTCACCCAGTTCGTAACTCCACTTGTTGTCACTTTGTTCTGCTTGGGTTCTCAGATTAAATGGACCCAGCTCATCAGAGCCTCACTAACCCAGCCAGAACGTTACTCTCTCCCCTCCCTAGGGCCTATTCACGACAGGTATCTACCCCCTAAGGACAGGGAATTCCTAAGATACATACCAGGTACCTCCTATAATATTCGCAATCAATGATCTCGCGGTCCCAGTCGAACCCAGTCAACCTACCCAATCGGCAGCGTTAGCAACCAATGATCTCGCGGTCCCAGTCGAACCCAGTCAACCTACCCAATCGGCAGCAGTAAAATCAATGATCTCGCGGTCCCAGTCGAACCCAGTCAACCTACCCAATCGGCAGCATTAGCAATCAATGATCTCGCGGTCCCAGTCGAACCCAGTCAACCTACCCAATCGGCAGCATTAGAACCAATGATCTCGCGGTCCCAGTCGAACCCAGTCAACCTACCCAATCGGCAGCATTAGCAATCAATGATCTCGCGGTCCCAGTCGAACCCAGTCAACCTACCCAATCGGCAGCAGTAGAATCAATGATCTCGCGGTCCCAGTCGAACCCAGTCAACCTACCCAATCGGCAGCATTAGCAATCAATGATCTCGCGGTCCCAGTCGAACCCAGTCAACCTACCCAATCGGCAGCATTAGAATCAATGATCTCGCGGTCCCAGTCGAACCCAGTCAACCTACCCAATCGGCAGCATTAGAATCAATGATCTCGCGGTTCCAGTCGAACCCAGTCAACCTACCCAATCGGCAGCAGTAGAATCAATGATCTCGCGGTCCCAGTCGAACCCAGTCAACCTACCCAACCAGCAGCTTATCCTATGATTACCATTACATAAAGGGATCGATCTCACTATTCATCAGGGGTATAGTACTACATTATTTTGGATCACACAATGGTTGCCAAATTAGGTGATGTACCACCTATCCTTCAATCCAAGAGCTCCTCTCTCCCTTATTCAGTTACCACTTACCTGACCAGGATTAGCATCTGTTCACATAGTAGCATCTGACTAGAAGAATAGGTTATCTTTTCATGCAAGAATAAGGAGCACACTATGCAAAGGTTATTATCAAATGTAAGCCCTCCTCTCCCCCTTGTTCAGACCCACATGGACGGGAGATGCATCCGTTCACCTGCACCTGACTAGAAGAAAGGTTAGCCCCACTAGGGACAATAACATCTACACACTGGTTCACTAAGTACTTTATTTCTCATCGTTACACATAAACACATAATACCACATTACAACACATAGCCTGCAAAGGAAAGTAAAAGATTAGGCTGTACACTCTAATAAGAAAGGGTCGACATCACCTTATTAATATGGAGTCCACAGTCAGCAGTCATCTAGGTTCCCTTCTCGTCTGGGCTTTTAGTTCGTCTTGAAGGCACACCTCCGCAATCACGGGTACACGGCGGCACCGCTATGCACTGTTCCCTTCACTCCTCTCTAAGCCCCTGGGACCTTCCTCTCATCAGATACTCTCCTTTCCTTGCTGGTCTGCTAGGAGAGTGTATGTCTCTCGATTCTTCTCCGCCTTTGGACTGGTGTCTGTCTTCCCTGCAATAAGTGATGGTTTTTCTACTGACGGCCAGATATCGCCTGCAAAACTAACTCCGCAACTATCTCGGGCTTTCACTAATATAGAGGCGTGTTTCTTCACGGAAAATTCCAGCCAGTAACCTGACGCCCACCAAATTCTTGTACCTCCCCGTACCAAGGACACGTTCCCAGCCGGCCGGCCTGATGTTGTGTCTTCAGTATGAAGAAAAATACAATCCTTCGACAAGGGCCGGCCTGAACCGGTTCTCTCCAAGCGAACAACACCTCGTAACTAAAACATTACACTTGACCTAGAAGCATCCCAAGCTGCCGGGGCAGAAAGAAAGATGGAGTCTCTCCCGTTTGAGGCCTACCAGGCCCGAATTCAGCATAACTCCATGGAAAGTATACTAATACCTTAACTAAAGGGCGAATTATCCCTAATACTAACGAATCTATCCCCTAGCCTATATATATAAGCCCTAATCTAGGGAATAGGATACAGAATCATGTCAAAATGCCTTGTAAATAGGCTCTAT
This sequence comes from Lissotriton helveticus, assembly GCF_964261635.1. Lineage (NCBI taxonomy): Eukaryota > Metazoa > Chordata > Amphibia > Caudata > Salamandridae > Lissotriton > Lissotriton helveticus. The sequence goes on from NC_136067.1 coordinate 2,134,934,508, forward strand.
CCACTATTCTAACCCATGTACCGGAATGATAGAGACTGAAGTCACCATCAATCACCTTTCCTCCAAAAAGGGCCGGGAAATTCGAGCAGAACACACTTGTGAATTGGTGCTTTGCCGTGGGTCTCCACTGCCTTACACCGCCTTCATCCCCAGCCGCCAATACTGCAGACGTCCGAGGAGCTTATGCGGCCAAAGAAAGATAAGAAAAAAGTCTCCGTCCGGCGAGAACAAGAGGCTTGCCACTTTCTGAGACAGCTACCAGCAGCCAGCAGGTCCAGGGCTGGAGAGTCCGCAATTCGTCGTCGTCACTTCAAACCGGCATAACAGTATCGGCTATTCTTGCTCCTTTTCGTAATACGCCTTATCGCCAGGATACCAAAACTTGCTCCGGGAAGCAGCAGCCACGGCGGGCAGCCGCCATCAGCCTCGTGCAGGGGGGGAGGAGTGAGAGAATCAGGTGCACCGGAGCTACATGGAGGCGTGGCACTCCACCGTAGCGTTCATCAATCGGTCCTGAATCTCATTGTGCAACTCATTAAAAATTCCCTGGTTACAATAGGTAAAGGACACCCTCACCACATTAGGATGCAAAGATCTTTTTACTAATCATGATAAGGTTGGATCTGAAGAAAAGGCGATTATTAAAGATTTGTTTTTTAAACATGTCCCTGCAAACCGTGAGGATAAGGAGCTCAGGAAACCCCGATCAGAGAACACGTTTTAGTAAAATCGGTGCAAGTAATGGAACGCTATTTATCCCATCTAATAAGTGCACAAGATAGATTTTCAATTACCCATTTTAGATTGAATTTATTTCACCACCTACTGGCCTCACCTCCGCAGCTTTACGGTGGACGCAGAACACAGAGGACCCTGGACCTGCGAGACTAGGTCTCCACAGAACCCTTAAGGTGCTTTTAAAGAATCTTGGCTTTAGGTAGGCCGTGGTGCCTTATTGTTTTTACAACTTTCACCCAATGTGTTTACACTCTTTTGTGTTTCCAATTTTTTACGATCTGCTTAAGGATAAGACCCACTAGAGGTGACTGAAGGCACAAGAGTATTTGCTAATTTTGCACTGTGTTAGGCTGCTATAACGTCTTGAACTGTGGGTTATTTTTTAGGATTAGTTGTTGTTCTCTCATGCTAACTTAATGTGAAATTAGGGTTTCATTGATTATATTTTGCCGTTTAATATGGCATTAAATATTACACATAAATATGGGCCCCGGATGTTGGGCTCTTCCCGAAAAAGGTCCCCAGGAATCTTATCTAATCCAGGGGCCTTTCCAAGGGGAAGCTACCCGATGGCACTCAGCACCTAAGTCAGAGTAAACCCAACATCGTCTTCAAGGGGATTCCCCACAGCAGTTGGCAGGATTCCCTCTGTGGGCTCGATGATGTCCTGAGTGGAATACAATAATTGGAAATTAAGTCTCCAAGCGTCCGCAGCGATGTTTGGCTCAAAAGATGAGCTCTCGGAGCAGCTGACTGTTCGAACCAGGGTCCAAAACGCCCTCATATCTCTGTTTGTGAGAGCCTGTTTGATCGCATCCCATCTTTTGGACTCCCACTCCTTTTTAGAAGACTTTAAACTATTACTGTATAGGGTCCTCCTAGTTGTTATTAGAGATCTAACTTTATATTTTATGGCATCAAGGAGGGCACCCTTTGCCATTCGGCAGGAATTATTAAACCAAGTGGATTTAGGGGTCCTCCTGCCTTTAGAGTGCATCCGGGGATTAAAGATGTTGGTCAGGCTAGTGGTCAGATCCACATGGATGGCCATGAGTTGGGTGATAGTGTCAGGAGTGTTAACAGTCTGGACTGTCTTTTTCATTACCAATAAAGGGGGAATGGTTAGGGAATAAAGGGCGTCAGCCTTGCCTGGTGACTGCCTCAGGGTTTCCCACGTAATTCTGCTTCTATAGTTGTCCAAAGATAGGTTGGTATCAGAAAGGGGGCTAATGATTGGGGGACTATAAAGTTCCGGGAGCTTAAGGTCGAGTACCAAAGCATTATGGTCGCTGTCGTGTCTTGGCCAGACAGTGAAGTCAACCACCCAATGCCATATACTGGCTTCCACTAGAATATAGTCCAATAAAGATGATTGCCCCAGTCTATTAAAAGTATGTTTTCCTGGTTGATCTGACTTAGTACGACCGTTGCATGCCCTGAGTGCATGAGTTAGTGTTACTGCATTGATCTGTAATGCCAAGGGGGTCCATGCTCTTACAGGAGGAATTTGCGGTGCAGGAATTAACCAAAGAGAATCCTCGGCAGTGAGCAAACAGTCAGGAGGAAGGGCTAGTGGCTCAAATTGACAATTAAAATCACCTCCTATCACCGTCCTAGTATTCGGGGGAACTAGCTCGATAAATGTAGTGAGCATGTCTTTGGCATGAAAATCCTAGATACCTGGTTAGGGGCTGAAATATTTCCAGTATACGAGAAGGGCTCTCCCCTCCTGCCCACAAAATACAGGCCAATAAGCCTGATTGACTCAGAAGCTGTTTCCCAGGACTGTCCTGGAGCGCCTTCAGTTCTAGGTGGACGAGCACGAGTGCGTATCAGGAAGGCTTCCGTAAAAAAATCTCTACTAGTGACCAAATCTTTAGGCTCCAATTATTATATTGGAAGACAGGTGACATTAGAGGGTGGGAGCCTCTATTTTTCTTTGTTGATCTTAAATCAGCCTTAGATTTGCTACCTTGTGATAAACTTTGGCCAGTTCTAGAGCAATTGGGCATTCTGCCCTATTTGCTCTCCTTGATTAAGCGACTGCATACTGGAAATTGTGCCCAGGTGAGATACGGGAAATATGGGGAATTGACCCCACGCTTCTCAGTGAACAGGGGTGTAGGTCAGGGGTGCGTTATGGCCCCCACACTGTTCTGTCTTTTTATTAATGCTCTGGTGGACCAACTAAATAAGGCAGCCAACAGCAATGCCGCAAAGCACGCTCGTGACAAGGTGCTATCAATGATGTTTGTGGACGACACCTTGTTACTATCCAAATTGCCCATGGGCATCCATAGGACCCTTGACACCTTTTCTTTATTCTGCAAAAACAGGGACCTAGAGATTAATACATTAAAAACCAAGTACATGGTATTTCATCCTAGTAAAACTTCTCGCCCTAACCCCACCCTTAAAGGTATTCAGCTGGAGAAGGTAGCAGTCTTTGACTACCTGGGTGTTGCGCTGATGGAAACCTTTGGGTGGGGTCCGTAACAGGAAAAGGCAGGCTTGAGGCTAGCACAGATGGCTGAGGGACTAGCAAAACTATATAGGAACTCAACATCTAGACAACCGGGTCAGTTGACTGAGATTTACAAAGTTCAAATCAGGAGGGCTATTGTGTATGGGGCAGAACTTTGAGGACACCTCCCCGTAGGTGAACTGGTCAAATCTGAGAACAAGTTTATGAGACAGCTCTTGGGCCTACCGACAAGCACTCCTCTTATCCCCCTACGTATGGACCTCGGGATTAGACCTATAGACGAGGAGATTGGGGTGCGACCCTTGACTTTTTGGTGCGACTATGGGCGACTCCCTAAATAACAACCTACCAGTCGGAACTCAAGGCAATTTTGGGGCTCCCAGGGGTGGGATAACTATCCTGGTTGGCTCACATAAAATACCTGTGCCTTAGACTAGGCGGGCCGAACCTATGGACCCACCCTGAGGAAGTGTCTCCAACAATATCATGGCTTGAACGAGTCAAAACCTCCGACTGTCTAGACTGGCTGAAATCCAAGGGAGCTCAAAATCTGGCTTCCTCAATTTTAAAGATCAGTATTTATTTGAGGCCTTCCTTGATGCCGTTCATCCGTTCATGAGAAAAAAACACACAGGGTCTTGGCTTTAAACCAGCAAGGCTAAGTCTAATATACCAAATCAACAACACAACTGCCAGTACTGGAAGTCACTTTTAAATACTGATGTCGACCTTGATGAAAAGAACATTCTGGTCCGTTTTTTTACTTTCGTCACTAGTTTATTATATCATTTATATCTTAGTTGAACAATATTTTTTTCATAAGCAAATCATGAATTTTTGCATGTACACATATAAAACATTACATCAAAAACAACTATATACAATACAATTTACAAATTCCCAACACATCCAACTTTCACACTGGCCAATCCATTCATCATTCACTCATACAAACATATACTTTGGTCCTAATGTCAATTTTGGATTATCCGTCCATATAAATGATTTTTCATATCATGATTTCCTTTGATCAACAATATGTTTAGAAGCAGAGCCCTTCTAGGAAGATAAATCTCGGTATATTGTGGTTGACAAAAGGGACCAAAACCAGGTCGACGCGTTTCGAACGCCCAATTTGCGGGGTTCTCCTCAGGACCAACAGTCTCTAAAAAACAACAAACAAACGCTTGTTTTAATATTCATTCCAGAAAACACACAAAATCAATACTATTGGCACCACCTGTCGGTACCCCGCTACCCTACCTTCCAAATGTGGAATTCAATCACCAATAGATGTAATGTTGAGATGAAGAGGCACTATAGACAAAACAACATATTTAACATACTTAGCACTTGGAACTGGTTATGACTGTGGTCGATGCATATTGTGCAGTAATGGGCACTTACCTATTTAATTTGGTGAGAGTAATTCTGGGGAGAGGGAGGAAATGAGAACACTAGTAAGTTGAGGGACCAAAGAACTGGCAAACATGCCACTGGAATTACCGAGAAGGACAGGGCTGGAGGCGGACTACTAAGTGAAAACTTACCGGAGAGGAGTGCAGCAGTCAGTCTCAGCACAGCGGCTGATAGTTTAGCAAAGTGGATATCATTTTTTTTGCCCTGCAACATAATGAGCCAGGCTTTAGATGCAGCAGTCGGACAATAGGCGTTTCAAATGGAAAAAACAAACAAACAAAAAAACGGAGATAACAGGAGGTAGATGCGAACTGTTGAACTGGGAATAAAAAAATAAAAAAAAGGGGGGAGCCACGCTGGAGGGGGCTGCATATGCACCAATAATTGCTGAGCAAAGGGCTGCAACAACGCAGACGATCCCTCAGAGTCACAACAGCATCTACCTAGAGAGAGTTGGCAGCAGAGGGGAGGAGAGTGGGGACTGGGGGCCAAGCAGTCTGGCTACTGATTCAACAATCACAAAGAGCAGAGAAGCCTACAATATCCTCAAAACTCTCAAAACCCTCAAAACTATTAAAAATCTGGAACTTCGTACAGCCTGCTTTGACAGCACTACCTACACTACCTACACTGCCTGCACTACTAAATTAAAATCTAGTGTCAAAACTTTGCTCCCGGCAACTAAGAAGGCGAAACAGTGGGGTCTGAAAATACACGTTAGAGTAGGTATATATCTGCAGCTGGCTCATCCTCGGCCCTTAGAGACCAACCCAAATAAAATGGCAACAGGAACTGGAGTAGAGGGGCCACCTGGAATGCCCGCTATGCCCGGTGTGACCAGAAAAATAGTGGACCATCTGCACAATTGCCCAGCAGATATGGAGCAGGATAAAAACCAGGATAAAGACCTAGTTCAGGTCCAAGAGAAATATCATGGCCATCCGGATACTCGGGATGGACAAGAAATTACAGGGGATGCTATAGAGGAGCAAACTACAAATAAACCCCCTAAGGCAAAAAAAAAACCTAATTGAAGGCCAGAAACAAGAGCAACTAAAGCCAAAGAGTGCAATCTGAGTGGGGAAAAAAGCGGGGAAAAAAGCGACAGGAGTAGTACTGAAAGGCCGTCGGGCAAGGAATCCAACAAAACTAAAGGGAAAAAAACAGACAAAATTCTGGAACAGAAGGCGGAAAGAGAATCCGATAAGGTAAAGGAGAAAGGGAAATGGAAAAGTAAACATCAGGAAAAAAACAAGGGGGATGATGATGATGAGCTGGATAAAGACAGTGAGAACCTGTTGGAAAAGAAAGCAAGGAGATTGCAGACGATAAAAAACTTGAAAGCATCTGCTAATGGCACTGGACAGCAGCCAGATTCCCAGCCGAGGATATCAAATATATTTAGCCCAATCCCTAAAGAAAATCAAGAGAGAATCATTAAAAAACAATATCACAATCTGGCGATTCCAGAAGACAAAAGGAATCAGAATGAACACCAGAATGACTACCAGGAAGCACGAAGGCACAGTATGGGTTCTATTTCCAATACAAACAGCGCTCCAAAAAATGCGGGAGTTGGCACTGAACTAATGAAAGAAAATGTGGCTGAAAAGTCTTGCGTAAACTTGAGTATCCCTATAAGGAGAGAATCCTCGCCCCCACCATTAAATCAAAACCCGAGGATCAAACGTCTCCCTTAGGAATCACAGACATCATCTCCAAATGAGGTACCTCTAGAATCTGAAATATCAAGTGGAGATTCTGGCTCAGATATTTACGAGACTGGAGTGTCTAACTCTAGTGCAACAAGCAGCTCAAATGAGGAGGAAGAGAAAGAAGAAGAAGGAGAGGGTGCCGAGGTTGGAGAGAGGAGTACAACGTACAAACTATCAACAACAATCTTGGAGGCTTCGAACATTACAGTATTGGGTGCGCCACGGGCATTTACCCAAGATACTATCCCTAAAGAGGGGGGGGGGAGAGGAATGGGGAAAAAGAAGAACAAGACATAGAAGGCACCGTCAATCACCCGGCGAAGAAACCACAGATCCCGGGGGCAATACGGAGCATGACAAATATGGCAAACACAGGAGTGGCCGCGCAAGGGAATTAAGAGAACAACAATCACACAGCCAACATTGGCAAGAGCCACAGAAAAGCAGTCTATTGCCAAATGAAGAGGGTTGTGATATGCAAAATATGAGGGAGCCTTCTTTAAGCGAAGTTCTAAATTCAATCAAGCACTTTCATAGAGACGTTAAGAACGATAGTAACAGGAATCATGCTGCTATCCAGGAATTGCGAGGAGCCGTTAAAAAAGTAGACCAAACATGTTCAGAAATTTCTAACAGAATGGCCTCTGTAGAGTCTCGCACTGAAAACTTAGAGACTGACTTCAGCAAACTCCAGAAGCAAGGGGCAGAACACGAAGGAGTTATCAGAGATTTGATGCAAAAAGTCGAAGATTTAGAGAACAGAGGCAGGAGGAATATTCTTCGTTTCCTAGGTATTCCCGAAGGAGTTGAGGGAGATGACCCAAGGGGGTATATGATCAACCTGGTAAAGACAGCCTTTCCGGAGCTTGAAAGCTGGGATATGAACATTGAACTTCAACGGGCACATCGCTTCCTTCTGGCACTCACAAAACGTAGCCAGAAGCCAGCTCAGTATCCTAGAGCTATGCTGGTCAACATAGGAAATTTTAGGCTAAGAGAAGCCATTTATGATATTGCGAGGCCCACAAGGAAGAAGGAATTCAACGACTTCTCCTTCTTCGTGCGCCCAGATTTTGCACACGCGACTGTAGAACGCCGGTGGAGGATGAGGCAGCTGATTACTCCATTCGAACAAAAGGGTGCAAAGATATTTCTTCAAAACCCAGCAAGATTAAACATAATCTATAAAGGCACAACTAAAACCTTTACCAGTGAAGTGCAAGCAGAATCCTACCTGAACGAAATCGGGGGGAATACTAACCAAAAAGCTGGCAAATAGCAAAAGTCCTGAAAGCCTTTTGAATGAATAAACAAACAACAACAAATCAAAACTCAGGACATAACTTCCACATGTCAGCAAAATAAGTAGATATTGAGCAGAACTTATACTGTAAGGCAGAGGCTCTATTTATATTGTAAAGCAGAGGTTTATAATTACGTGCCAAAGAAATGCAGGGAATACATCTCTTTGATTCCGGGCCACGGGGCACGTCTGACACGTACTGCCCTAACTGACAACCACACCTGGGAATTTTGTACCCAGGGCGTCTCAATAGGGAGGGGGGAGGTGGGAGGGGGAAGAACAGAGAGGTTAGGGCACGGGGTGTGAGGAGGGGGGGATAGTATGGGTGGGAGGGGAATGGAGGGGGATGGGCAGAAATGTTGCACAAGGATATGGTGTTTTGTTATTGGCATTACAAGTTTGGCTAGGGAAACGAACACAAGATATACAGCAAAGTATAGATAAAACAGACAAATATCAGCATAGGGTCAAAAGTACTAAAGCTATATGGCATGTAGAATAGCCTCGATAAATGTATGTGGGCTCAATGAGCAAAAAAAGAGGTTTAAGGTAGCAGCACTACTTAGAACACTGCACGTTGATTTGGTTTGTCTGCAAGAGACCCACATAGAGGGTACCAACGCACACCTGTTGGGCCAATTAGGGTTCGAAGTTATGGCAAAATCAAATCAAGGGACCAAAACTAGAGGTGTGGCGGTGCTGGGCAGGAGCAGTGACACAATTATAAAGAGGAAAAGAGAAGATAAATGGGGAAGGTGGGTGCTGACCGAGATAGCCTTTAAGGGGGAGACGTTCACCTTAGCTACAATATATGGGTCCACAGAGGATGATCCAGACGTATTTCAGTACCTGGATGTGGAATTGGCACAATGGCCTGAGCCAATTGTATGCTGCGGTGATTTTAATCTGCATGACCCAATCAGCTCATTTTTGCAGCCAGGCTCACAATATCTAGGCAGGAAAAAGAAAATGTTTAGGGCACTGTCGGATAAGGCAAAACACATAACTCACTGGAAGATCCTTGGGTAAAATGGCATCCGAACTTAGATGGTAGCACTTTCTTCTCCGCTCCTCACCAGGTGTTGGTTAGACTTGATTACTTTTTAATATCGAATAATCTAATTGCTGAATAAAAAATTGAAAAACAACCCCGAATAATTTCTGATCACAGCCCATTGGTTCTGACGATAAGACTAGGGCACTCCCATAAAAAAGAGGTGCAATGGACTTTTGAAAGGGCGCTGCTGCAAGATAATGGATATCGGGTGTATATGATAAAATGGATCAAGGACTTCTGGGATATAAATAGAGGGACAGCACCCCCAGGGATAGTGTGGGACGCCTTTAATGCTGGTGTTAGAGGGGAGACGTTAAGCTTTGTATTGTCCGCACAAAAAAAAGAGAAACGTAAGACAGAAGAAATACGACAAAATCTATTGAGGGCCGAAGAAGAATTAGCAGTAGCTATTCAACAACAGGTCCCGATAGAACAAATCATCCTTAAGCTAATATCGCTTAGAGCAGATGCCCTGGAAGGAGTTGCCCAAAAGATGGCTGAGAAATATATGGCTAACAGGGAGAACGCATATGTGCTCAGTGAAAGGGTGGGACATATTCTAGCTGTGCGGACTAGGCAGAGAGTAGCAGCAGCAGATATTAAAGAAATTACCGATACCCAAGGAAATATGGTAACAGAGATAGGACAGGTAAGGGAGGTCTTTAAACAATTCTATACAGATCTCTACACCTCAGACATATCAGCCAACACGAAAGAGATAGAAAAATATCTGAGCGAGGCGCCTCCTTCGGTGCTCTCCGCAATTGAAAAGGAGGAGTTAGATGCTGTATTCCGGTTAGAGGAACTGGTCACTGCTCTTGGCAGTCTTCCCTCCGGGAAGGCAGCGGGGCCAGACCAGATCCCAGTGGAATTCTTTAAAATATTCCAAACAGTGATCATAGGGGACATGTTTAATATCATGGCAATGGCACAAAAGGGTGAATCCGTCCCTGAGTCCTGGAGTGCAGCCAACATCATCGTAATACCAAAGAAAGGTAAACCCACAACCGAACCAAGCTCGTACTCCCTATTACTTTTATGAACGCCGATGTCAAGGTCTACTCAAAGATACTAGCTAAAAGACTAGCAGGGGTGGTTGAGGGTTTGGTTAGTCCCTCCCAGCATGGGTTTATCCCAGGAAAAGGAACAACACAGCACATCAGGCAGGTCATTACCATGTTTGATGCAGCAGGTACCCTAGGAGACCCCATGGCAGCGCTGTTTCTAGATGCAGAGAAGGCATTTGATAGGGTCTCCTGGGGATACCTATGGTCAGCCATGAGGTGGAATGGAATTGGTGAGGGCTTTACCAAGGCCATACAGAACCTGTATATCAACCAAATGGCTAAGATTAGAGTCAATAGGGGATACTCGGCAGACGTCAAGATCTGTAGAGGGACTAGGCAGGGCTGCCCGTCATCCCCCTCCTGTTCGCACTATACTTGGATCCTTATCTGCGAAGGCTGAACAGAATCCACAGATTGCCCCGATGAACATAAACGGCTGTGCAATAAAAACCCTTGCGTATGCGGATGACGTTGCCATTTTGACACCTAACCCCTCCGCCGCCATTAGGGAGATTGAAGCAGAGGCGGAATGTTTCGGTCAAATCTCGGGATACAAACTGAACAAATCCAAGACACAGATTGTTGAAAATAGATATTCAGTGTGTAACGACGCTAGAGTAGTTGGTTCAGCCGTGTACTTGGGGGTGGCAATATCAGCACATCTTGATATGGTGGTAGAGATAAATATGGCCCCACTGATGACAAGAGTAAAAACGGATCTAATAAGGATGAACAACTTACACCTATCGTTGATGGGCTGTACTAACGTTATTAAGATGTTGATTCTCCCCAAATTACTTTATTTTTTTAGATCGATCCCTTTATTCTTTGAGAACAGATGGTTTAACACATTAGAGGCAATATGCAACAGATTCATCTGGGCACATGGGAAGACGCTTAGGGCATATAGATACATTACGCTCCCAAGCGAAAGGGTGGGATGGGGAGCTCCGGACTTCAGGTTATACTACATGGCAGCTGCCCTACAATATATGCAAGGGTTAATAGGAGGAACAGATCTGGATCAAAGAGTTAATAACCTGTCTACGAAAGTATATGCTACGGTGTTAGGGACAGATGCGGGAAATTGCTTTTTAAATTGTATTAATTTTGGCTACTTTAAAAGAACCAGGTTTAAAACACTTTCCGCTGCTCTTAAGATTTGGATTACCTTCTTGAAAAGAAATTAATTGGGGAAATACAATAGATATATTAGACTCTATAAAAACAGGTCATTTCCTCAAGCAATCTTTGCAGATGAAGTAATGTTAGAACGGGTAAACAATGGTATTGTCCAGATTGGGGACTTATTTGAGGCAGAGGGGATGGTACAGTTCGCAGATCTAAGAACTAAGCATGGTATCAATAACAGAGGCTTTTTCAAGTATCTCCAGGTCAGGAGTTTTTTGAATAACAAAACAGGGGGGACAGTTGAAGCGAGTAGGAATGAGATACTGGAAAAAATTAGACTTTTGGGGGATCGCACCATTAGGTCTTTTTATGCCTGTTTGTTTAAAGGGAAAACTGATGACTTAGGAAAAGTGGGTAATAAATGGGCGGAAAAACTTAACGTGGAAGTAGGGTGGTTCAAGAAATCACTGGACCTAGGCCGTACTATATTGTGCTCATCCTCCATGCAGTCACAACATTATAAAACTTTGTATTCATTATATCATACCCCCGCTAAGATAGCTAAATGGGGCGGGACCATAGGTACAAACTGTCCCCGCTAGCGAAGCTGATATTATTCACATATTTGCTACCTGCCCTCAACTACATAGTACTAGTTAGAGACATCGAGGGTTTTCTAGACAGATCATTGGGGATTCAAATCAAACTTAGCCCAGCTCGGATAATCTTAGGTCTGGGTAAGGAAGGAGCCGATACACAGCAGGAATTCTTGTTCGTGGCAATGTCAGTATACAGATTGACCTTAGCAAGGGCATGGCTTGACAAAAATCCACCGGCTTTAAAAACCTGGCTGGCTAATCTGTTGAATGCATATAATATGGAGAAGAATATTTATGCACGAAAAGGGAAAAGGGGAAGGACATTCGGGTTAAGAATATGGCAACCTATAAGTAGGTGGAAGGAAGGATTTGGCCGCATGTAGACCCAAGAAGGGCTTAATGTTTATTGGTGGTAAAGTAAGAAATATAAATAATGTTTGTAGAAATGTGTAATGAAATGTTTGTATATCTTGTAATAGAGCTTATTTAACTATGAAGCATGAAGTATTAATGCTGAACAATGTATAATGTATAAAGTGTGTGCAACATGGAAAATAATAAATATAATAAAAAAAATAATAAAAAAAATCTAATGGAAAAAGGATAAAAGAGGACCGGCCGTATTACCTTCGTTTCGATTCAGTCGAGCCTCTCACAGTGTCGGAAGGGTGTACTTCCGTGTTCGAAGTTCCCATGTAATTAAATGGTTGACGTCACGGTCACATGCTCCAATCCCGAACCGCCAGTGGAAAAGTTTTTTTTTTTTAAATATTGCAGAAGAAGAATGTAGCTTTATTTAAGCTTCAGTCTTTTTGTGAAAGGTTTGAAGCGCAAGTGCATTTATAGTATTAAAAAACGGGGGGGGGGGAGTTCAGCTTTATTGAAGTCTCGGTTGGTATACACAATCAAGGGCCAGAACTTAGAAGACATGTACGGTCACGCTATAGGCTTAATCGTTGGCAGTGAGGATTGGCTTGCTAGCGGTGACTGCTAGAGCTAGTTCGTGAGAAGTAGACTGAATAAAAACTTAGTTATTTGTAAGACCAATCCACGTTGTGAGCATAAATTATGGCGGCTGTGTACTCGTCGTGATAGATAAAGGCATCCATGAGCAGATGGCTTTATGTACTCCCTTTGAAAATCTCAGAGATCTCATTCAGCCCTGTGATTGCTGTGTTATATTTCATTATTAATAGCGCTTCACGCTGATTGAGTCTACCTTCAGTGTCTCCACCCCTGGGGTCCTTCTCAATCTTAGAAATAATGGTCCAACGTAAATCTTCTTCTTTGTGTTCATTTAGCACCCAATGATGTACCAGAGGGGCATTTGGTGTCTCTTTCCTTATTCTGGATTTATGTTGCGTAATCCGCTGACGCGCTTCCTGGGTGGTCCTTCCTATATAGAATTTAGGACACGGACATGTGATCCCATATACCACTTTTTTGGTCAGGTAGTTTGTAAAAACCTCATGCTTCCAATGGATACCATTGAAAGAAAAAACTGAACCTTCATCTGCCTGCGCCTGCGCACAGCATGAACAATTTCCACACCTATGGTGGCCTACTACTGGACTAAGTCCGTTCATGGCAAGGAAGCTTGTCCTGGGGCCCACTGCAGCTCTGACCTGGGGCCTTGTCAGAGCTTCCTAATCTGGCCAATTTGCGGAGCAATCTACAGGCCTGAGGGACCCTATTCTATGTTCCAAATCACACGATGGGCTGGAGAATGGAGCCTAACACAGGCCATGTGGAGCTTCGACCTTGGGTTGGGTTAGACTTTTTTGCTCTTGGGGAACCAAAGTCCATCCAGGCAGGCAAGAACCTTCCTGGGCTCTAGGTTACACGTAGGCCAAAGATGGAGCCCGGGGCCAAAGGTTTTTTATTTCAGGGCCACCTAGAGCTCTGATATGGAGCATTGTCTAAATTGGGCAAAGCAGGAAAACCCGTCAGATGCCTTCAGGTCCCTTCAGGGCTGGAGAATGGAGCCTTAATTTAAAATGTTGACCTTAAGATCTTGGAGAATATCTTCCACCTTTAGGATCTCAAACTGTAGTTGAATAAGAAATCAAGAGAGTAGCCAGTTTAGAATTTGGAAAGAAATAACAGACTAATTTAATGCCAGGAACACCCTTATTGAGTCTTTTTGCTTTTTATAAAACCTCCTCCTCCCCCTCCTTCTCCCCCTCCTCCTCCTTTTCCTAATCATCATCATCAGTGGGCCACTCAATCAAATAAGGACTTACATGTCTGCTGAAGGTCTTTTACCTCTCCTTCCTTTAAAAGGGTTATGAGCCCTTGCTTCCACCTCTTGCTCATGCTCTGGAGCTCACAGGTTCCTTGTAGGGTTTGCTATCTTAACAGTGATCCTCTGCTCCACACCCTTTGTTGCCTCATAAGCCTCTCACAGGAATGGAAAACATTGCTTGAGAGATGGGGTATTCAGAATTGCAGAGATGAAATTCATATTCATTTAACTAGTGATTATTTTACTGTTTTATGTCGGGGAGATTAGTTTTTGTCACTTGGCATCTGTTGCATTCACAAAAGAGATACCGCAATTGGACATTAAATCAGTCATCATGTAACTGATGTCCTGGTCATCAAATTCTAAAGAAGGATAATTTTCATCTGCTTCCTAAAACTCTTGATAGAGCTTTGTGCTTTCGTGAAGATGCAGTGAGTATGTTAAATGTGAATCCACGAAATGTGATGTTTGTATTTTCGCAGTTCTTAATTGCAAAAGGTTTGTAATTCTGGGTTATTATTCAGTTTTAGTTTTTAATTGCCTATTATATTTTTATTTTACCACACTAAAGCTATACTATGTTTCTAAAAACATAAAAATTTAATTTCCAGTGAAATGAAGCTCTCTCAGCTCATGGGTGTCCATAAATATATTGTTTGGCGAGTGGATTTCACACGATTACAGTTGACTGGCCACTCATTCTGTCGGCCGATGCAAACGACAGGCGGAGATTCACGCGGCTCAAGAGAGGATTCATTTCTTGGAGTTTTTCTAGTATTTCACAGTACCATCTTCCCGTTGACTTGGGTGACTTTTGGACCCATCTCTGTGGATACACAGAACGACAGCTGGACTGAGCGCTTCTTTGCAGAGCTTCAATGAGCCCATCCACTGGAACTCTTTCAGCTGGATTGTTCCCGCTGTCTGACGATCTGATGCTCCTTCCTATAGTTTCCTGATGAAGGCCCCAAACTAAGGACTTAACTCGAATCTCTGAAGGGGTTGAAAAGTTGACTTTTCTCTACGACAAGGTTTGACCACTGCGAATTGTTATCAGGATCTCCAATATGCTATGCATTTTTATGTAATAGTTTGCCTGTTAAAGGCTGGACAGATTGAATCATGTAAATATAATGTATATATGTCACATTACCTCTCCTTTCCTTTCTACCTTCACCGACACACTTTTCTCCCCAGAGCACTGCATTCTCTCTTTATCTTGACCACCTTAATAATCAGCTGATGTGCTGATAAATACATTACATCTGTTGCAGATACATAAATGTGGTACAGTGAATGCTATGACTTCTTTTCTCTTAAAATTGACGCTACCGTGACCACTCTTTTTCTGTACTGCACTCACAGACGGCAGCAGATGCAGCGACTGACACAAATGTTCCCTTCCTGGTGAATGTGCAGGTATCCCTGCTTTGGGAGCACAACTGAATTTGAATTTGGGATCCTGACCTTTCCCCTGACGATGCGGCCCAGGGCCTGCCCTGCAGAAGTGCACCAACGGTGTCTTCCTAGTGAAATGGAGACCGCTGCCTCTGCCCAGGATATAGCACATGAAGCAGTGTTGTCATGATACTTGTTGATTTCATATTTGAACAAACATTGTTATCTGTGTCAGTGGGAATATGGCCTACTGGCCCATCCTGTGTAAACTTTCACTCCTATGTGTAGGCCAGAACCTAGCTCTGACATGCCACATGTATGTCTAGTGCGTGTGAAGTATGCATGGAGTACATCTGTGGCAGTGGGACTCTAGGAGTGAGTGCGTCTGGACACTGATGTCAGTGTGATCCACTCAGAAAGATGAAGATCCATAAACTGAAGAAAGGAGGGTGGAAACAGGGCTGCTCTTAGAAATTCTAGGATGATTTTGTTGGGACCGGCTGTTGATTTGTTCTTTTCAAGCTTTGCCACTTAGTGTTGTGTATCGATTTAGATTCTGTATGCATTTTTCCCAATTCATGCCCTTATAAGTATAATTTACATTTCCCTTATATAGGCATAGAAAACCAGTCCTTATTAAGGCATAGCCCATGCTACCCAAATACAGGCATGGCTACTTCCATCCGTTCATCTATGTTACATCGATTTCTTGGAAAACCAGACTCTTAAGCTGAAGGGACTCACCCTGGCCTGGATATTGATTTCTCCAAGAACTCATTTATTATGCATGAACATATATTCCTTAGGAGTTCATTCATGACGTTCATATGCCCGACTCTTACGTCAATACTGGCATTCCTAAACACCTTCAAGGTATAAATATACCTTCACTTGCTATAGCAAAGCACGGTGTGGTTCGGCGCAGTTCGACTACCTACTTGCACGACGCAGCTCACTACAGCAAGTGCCAAAGGAAGCCAATTCTCCAGATGACGCACTGACTAGACGCTGTCATCCACCAGCCGGGAATCCAGCTCCAATGTTTTTGACTCCCCTTGCGGGGTGTTGGGAGATCGAGTCCAGGGAAAGAGATACCAACCTCTCTGATTCTAAGGTAAGGAGCCGATTAGAACCTAGAGAAACCTTTGGCAATTCTTGGTAGAACTAAAACTGTTGCTAAACAGCACCTACTTCTTCCCTGGTGCTAGACCTAGGTTAGGTACATAGGGGTAGACGTATTTTAGAAGCAGCAGTTGAGTACTTTAGCCTGTGTTATTTATGTATGTATTTTTATATGTCATAGCAACAGACAATGCTATTACAGTAATATTTTATATTACTGTACATGCTGTACGCATTATACTTCGCATGCTGTCTAACGATTGTAGCAGTTCATATCTCTTGCATGAGAAAGAAGACTGTTCAATAAACCCCTTTTATTGAAATGCCCGTCTCTCTATTTCTGCACAACTCTGTAGAAACGAAGCATGCACGATTGACTGAGTGAAATAGTTATCTATTGTTTCCACGACTCTGAAGATATTGTTTCAGATCTAGGGGAAATAAAGTTGTCATGTTTATGCGGTTGTCAGAGACTAATCCCTTCTTGTTTATTCGAGAAAGTTTCTAGTGACCTCTGAGTTAGCTGGCACACAGACAACTAAGTTTAGTATAATCAATAGAGACATACTGACCTCAGTCCCATGTCAAATCTATAGTGTATATTATTCCAATGCGCAGAGCCTATCGGGAATATAGAAACTACACTACATTAGAAGATGGTAGGGATGAAGGGTGGGACTGCAGCTTCCACTGTTCAAGGTGAGGACGTTCCTAGGTCACGCCATCCTAGAGTGCTGCTTTAGAAAGATTGATGACCACCATGTGTGGAAAACTCACGCTTCATTGGTTCCAGGTATTGGCTGCTCATGCTTGGAGGCAGCCCTAGTGCAGCTAGCTCTAGGAAGCATCTCTTTACACAAAGGCTGTGCCTGGAGAGCGGCTTTAGAAGATACTAGAAAGATAATTAACCCAAACCTGTCTGAAAAATGATTGTAAACGTGTGATGCAAGGGAAACAACCTATACAACGCAACTTTTACAACGAACTACCATTACAACGAAATTTTTACAACGCAAAAACTTTTACAACGCATACCATTACAACGCAGGATTTTACAACGCTAGTACTTTTACAACGCATACCATTACAACGTAAGTATTGGTAAGTATATAATTATTTTTAAAATATTATATGTTTGTGTTTTTGGGTATGGGGTATTTTTAGGGTTCAGGGTCAGTTTTGGGTTTTTGGGTAAAGGGGTATTTTTAGGGTTCAGGGTCAGTTTTCAGTTTTTGGGTAAAGGGGTATTTTTAGGGTTCAGGGTCAGTTTTCAGTTTTTGGGTAAAGGGGTATTTTTAGGGTTCAGGGTCAGTTTTCAGTTTTTGGGTAAAAGGGTTTTTTTAGGGTTCAGGGTCAGTTTTCAGTTTTTGGGTAAAGGGGTATTTTTAGGGTTCAGGGTCAGTTTTCAGTTTTTGGGTAAAAGGGTATTTTTAGGGTTCAGGGTCAGTTTTCAGTTTTTGGGGTAAAGGGGTATTTTTAGGGTTCAGGGTCAGTTTTCAGTTTTTGGGGTAAAGGGGTATTTTTAGGGTTAAGGGTCAGTTTTCAGTTTTTGGGTAAAGGGGTATTTTTAGGGTTCAGGGTCAGTTTTCAGTTTTTGGGTAAAGGGGTATTTTTAGGGTTAAGGGTCAGTTTTCAGTTTTTGGGTAAAGGGGTATTTTTAGGGTTCAGGGTCAGTTTTCAGTTTTTGGGTAAAGGGGTATTTTTAGGGTTCAGGGTCAGTTTTCAGTTTTTGGGTAAAGGGGTATTTTTAGGGTTCAGGGTCAGTTTTCAGTTTTTGGGGTAAAGGGGTATTTTTAGGGTTAAGGGTCAGTTTTCAGTTTTTGGGTAAAGGGGTATTTTTAGGGTTCAGGGTCAGTTTTCAGTTTTTGGGTAAAAGGGTATTTTTAGGGTTCAGGGTCAGTTTTCAGTTTTTGGGGTAAAGGGGTATTTTTAGGGTTCAGGGTCAGTTTTCAGTTTTTGGGTAAAGGGGTATTTTTAGGGTTCAGGGTCAGTTTTCAGTTTTTGGGTAAAGGGGTATTTTTAAGGTCCAGGGTCAGTTTTCAGTTTTTGGGTAAAGGGGTATTTTTAAGGTTCAGGGTCAGTTTTCAGTTTTTGAGTAAAGGGGTATTTTTAGGGTTCAGGGTCAGTTTTCAGTTTTTGGGTAAAGGGGTATTTTTAGGGTTCAGGGTCAGTTTTCAGTTTTTGGGTAAAAGGGTATTTTTAGGGTTCAGGGTCAGTTTTCAGTTTTTGGGGTAAAGGGGTATTTTTAGGGTTAAGGGTCAGTTTTCAGTTTTTGGGTAAAGGGGTATTTTTAGGGTTCAGGGTCAGTTTTCAGTTTTTGGGGTACAGGGTTAATTTGTAAAAATAAATTAAAATTATTTTTAAATTAAATTAATTAAATAAAATTACATTACATTTAATTATATTTTAATAATTTAAATTAATTTATATTAAAAAAAATGATATATTTACCAATATTTACGTTGTAATGGTATGCGTTGTAAAGGTACTTGCGTTGTAAAATCCTGCGTTGTAATTGTATGCGTTGTAAAAGTTTTTGCGTTGTAAAAAATGCGTTGTAATGGTAGTCGTTGTAAAAGTATGCGTTGTAACGTCATACATCCGTGATGCAAACTACCTCACTTTGTGCCAGTGCCAATTTCTTCTTGACCAAGGAAGGAAGTGCTCTGCTGAGTACTCAGCACACTGCTGTGTAATGATGGCTGCTGTCTGTCTGACTGCCTGTCTCCCAGATGAGTAGGGAGATGATCTGAAACCTTTACTTTCTGCTGGAGAAACTGAGGAGATGTCTGGTGTCTTAACAACCTGCCTGCATGATGAGTGAGAGGAGGAGTGTGCCGAGCCAAGGAGGAGGAGAGACTGGCAGGGAGGGGATGCGCGCTCCCATTGTAAGCAGCACCCAGAGAAAGCACATTACACCAGAGTGTGACGCTTGATGAAACCCAGGCAAAAGAGAGTCTCCAGGTCTCTCTACACAGCTCCTGCCTTTGAACTGTCCTAAAGACTTCATCAAATAAAGTATGGTCAGTTCTGCAAACAGCTACTACAGCCCCCAACTGATGATGTCAACACCAGAGTGAAAAGAAGTGTCAGGCCTGAGAGGGACCCATCGGCCTGGGAGATCCCCACTGAATGGTGCCAATGAGTGATCCCCTCGGCCTGGGAGAACATAACCGGATGTTGCCTCTGTGTGAAGCGCTGTCGACCAGTGAGGCCATCACTACAGGAGAATACATTCTATAAGATACTGCCTGGCGGCGCTGCGAGTGCCCATTTACATGGGGTGGAGGAAAGCCTTTTGAGAGGACAGAAGAAGATCACTCAATCTGCAAGAACATTGACCAATAAAAAAAGTTTTCTCCTGCAACCAGAGCAAAGGGCTGAGATGTGCACCAAGAAAATTGAACACAAGATCTTGAGATGTGTTGTCTGCACTGGGCACGGGGTAACAACAATTGAGATGTCCATCCAAGTCCCTTGGCTGGTAACGGCGATGTAATCTGCACCTCTGTGTAAGTCATGACACAGAATACAGGTGCTGAAGCTACTAGGATCACCCGGATGGACAGAGTGTTCAAGAGCGGGTGCAGCATTTATTGAGTGTGCATCAGAGTGATGGAGAAAGGGAGCTATGTCTCCGACACCTCTTAGCAAAACAGCTGTGTGGGACTTACTGGAGGTAACAGGAGGGGTAGTTGACCCGAAGGACCCTCAAGAGCCAAGAAGACTACATCCCAAAATAGTAGTCTGCCAGGGGTCATGATTATAGAGTGGTGGAAAAAGTGGGCATTGCCACCAAAAACCTCTCAGCAATCCCCCAATGTGGGACTTACTTGAGGTAACATGAGGCGATATTTGCTCCCAAGAACACTCAAAAGCCAAGGGGACTTCATCCCCCAACTAGTAGTACACCAGAAGAGGTGAATGCAGAGTGGTGGAGAAAAAGGGCTTTGTCGCCAAAATCCTCTCAGAAAACCCACTGTGTGGCACTTACTGGAGGTAACAAAAGAGATAGTTGACCCCTAAGTACCCTCAAGAGTCAAGGGGACTTTTTCCGCCAACTAGTAATACCCAGAGGCATGTTTGGAAAGAGGTGGAGAAAGGGGGCATCACCTTCAAAACATCCTAGCAATCCTACTGTGTGGGAGTTACTGGAGGTAACAGGAGGGCGAGTTGGCCACAAAGGATGACCTTGGGGGCCACCTACCTCTCCTATTTCCTCCTGTAAGTCCCACAAAGTGGGATGGCTAAGAGGTTTTCAGAGGCCCCACCTCCTTTCTCTACCACTCTGAAAACCCGACTCATGGCACACTACGGTTGAGGGTTGAAGGCTCTTTACTCCTGAGGGAACTATGGGGTCAAAAAGCCCTCCTGGTACCTCCTGTTAGTCCTATACATCAGGATTCCTGAGAGGTTATCAAAGGCACGCTCCCGTTCTCCACCACTTTGACCATGTGACTGCTACTTAAAAAAACTATGCAAATTCACCGAAAAAAACAAAGGTACCGGATTATATAGTTAAGAATTACCATTTAAAACAAATAGAAATTCACTGAAAAAACAAAGGGTACAGGGATGTTATAGTTAAGAAATGAAATAAATAAAATCATAGAAATTCACTGAAAAAAACGGTTACAGGAGCAATATAGTTAGGCTATGGTTGTACTCTTACAAAACAAGTAATATTCTGTCGTTATGGTTAGTGAGCCAACTATAACTCGTGCCCCCAATGCACTGCTCATGACCTTACATATTACATCACTCATGACATTGTCAGTGACATCTCTGATGAAATCACTGACAACATCACTGATGACATTAACCACAGAATCTCTGACACATCCAATCACAGCCCCATGTAACCTTTCATACACCTACTGCAACTTCTACACTACCATTCTGTAACCCATTCACGCACCTATATTATTACCTAAACAGTCAGTCACTGGTACATAGACCAACATACACTCACTGTTGGACTTGGCCCTTTTGGCAGGTTCACCCCGAAACTTTTTGCTTTCTCCTAGCCTGTTTCTGTAACCTGGTGTTGGTAATTTTAGGCCTCTGCACACTTTTTCACTGTGGTCCAGTGTAAAGTGCGTGTACTCTCTGTGTATGTGTGGTGGGACTGGCCTGCCCTCTCATAGGAATGCATGGGGATATGTGTGTCCATGGTGGTTCCTGATGTGGAAATTTAGTTCGTGTACTAAACATTATCTACGCCATCTTGCAGACTCACGTATGAGAATACACGACAGCCATTTTATGTACCATGGTCTCCCTGTTCACGATCGCCCCGTCAGCACACTTCCCTGACCTTGCAAGCCTTCCCCGCACACCCTGGCTGCCCCCGCACTCACATGCACAAGTCATGAACCCTCCCCTCCCATGACTCTGTCTCAGGGAATCGCACCCTGCGCCTGACCAACACCTCCTTTCCGTCCATGAATACCCCTCCTTTGATGACCCCTTCCACTGAGCCTGAACGTCAGCACGGACCGCTGGTCATCCTTTAGCCCGAGGATACAGTTTATTGCCCATTACTGTATGCACTCGCCTTTCCTGAAAGGAGCCACTATTGATCACGACCTCCCCATCCCCTGAGATTCGATCAGGCGCACACATTCCAAAGGAATCGGCAGAACACTCAGCTGCGTGATAGCCCCCTCCCAATCATATGAGGGGAAAGGGCCCCTACTGTTGTCATGTGTTGGAAGGGGCCGGAACTGGGGGGGTGCCGGTGATGTCGTTCTCATGCTCTACAATGTCCCTGTTGTAATAAAGGACGTTCACATGTCTAAAACCAGTGTATAAAAGACCAGGTCTCAGAGAGGCTGGGAGAGCACCTCGAGACGATACCTCGTTGTCCGATCTGATGTGTTCTACTCCGTCGGAATAAAACTTGTTTCCTGTCTTCCTGTCGCCAGCGCCTGCCTCTTTATTGAATAACTTCGTATGGTATTAGAGGCGCTTTGCGCCGGGCAAATTTAACTGAGGTAACATCTACTGAAATCGCCTGACCATTTTGAATTGATCTTTATCAATTGGCGTCCCTGAGTGGGCACGGGTGGGTCTAAGGGACGATGAAGGCTGCTGGCAGACAAAGGACACGAACAAATGGTTGCTGCCTGATGCATACTTGATCCCCATACTGACAATGGCACATTCCCCTGCACACATAGGTTCTGCCCCCATGATCGAACTCATTTCCAAAGTCTGGCACAACGGCAAGATCCCCGACTCAGCCAAACGCCTAGTCCAACAGTGCCTTATCTGCTTACAACACAACCCCGGGAAAGGAACTGTGGTACCCCGGGGAGGGTTTGGGATCCCTGACCACCCCTTTGAGGTCCTCCAGATGGGAAACACCCATTACATCGATGTCAAAACCTCGCGGTGCCATCGCACCGCAACTTTTACATCGCAGGATCAATGGCATCACATGCATTCACAACGCATGCGACAACGGCGCGATGCCATTAACATCGCATGCGATTACAACGCTACAAAGCTACGGTGCGGACTTTCAGGAAATGAAATGTTATGCCTGCTTTGTCAGCTTTGATGCAAAAATGAATGATGCTACGGCCCGGACTTTCATGAAATGTAATGCAAAATGTATTGCCTCACCTGCCCGGACTTCATAGAATAAATGATGCTACAGCCCGGACTTTCATGAAATGTAATGCCTGCTTTGTCAGCTTTGATGCCCAGACTTTCATATAAATGCCTGCTTTGTCAGCTTTGATACCCGGACTTTCATAAAATGTAATGCCTGCTTTTGCACGAAAGTACTTTGATAAAAAGTAATGCCTAGCACATACGCTACGGACGTGCTTTGTCTGCTTTGACAAAATGTGATAAAAACCAACGGCGCGATGCCCGGATAAAAGCACGTACGATTACATATGCCAAGAGTTTGGATTATGGATTATGCAAACTAAATAAATGCCACCTAATTGTGCGTTGGAATAACTCGCTTGCAGCTGGAAAGGGCTGCGGGGCTGGTGGTGTGTGGGTGGTGGATGTATGGGGGATGGATGCATGATGTGTGGGTGGTGGATGTATGGGGGGATGGATGCATGATGTGTGGGTGGTGGATGTATGGGGGATGGATGCATGATGCGTGGGTGGTGGATGTATGGGGGGATGGATGCATGATGCGTGGGTGGTGGATGTATGGGGGGATGGATGCATGATGCGTGGGTGGTGGATGTATGGGGGGATGGATGCATGATGCGTGGGTGGTGGATGCATGGGGGGATGGATGCATGATGCGTGGGTGGTGGATGTATGGGGGGATGGATGCATGATGCGTGGGTGGTGGATGTATGGGGGGATGGATGCATGATGCATGGGTGGTGGATGTATGGGGGGATGGATGCATGATGCGTGGGTGGTGGATGTATGGGGGGATGGATGCATGATGCGTGGGTGGTGGATGCATGGGGGGATGGATGCATGATGCGTGGGTGGTGGATGTATGGGGGGATGGATGCATGATGCGTGGGTGGTGGATGTATGGGGGGATGGATGCATGATGTGTGGGTGGATGAATGGATGCATGATGGGTGGGTGCATGGATTGCTGGCTGGGTGGTGGATGCATGATGGATGGATGGATGGATGAGTAGCTGTGTGGTTGGATGGATGGATGAGTGGCTGGGTGGATGGATGGATGGATGAGTGGCTGGGTGGGTGGATGGATGGATGGGTGGCTGGGTGGGTGGATGGATGGATGGATGGGTGGCTGTGTGGGTGGATGAATGGATGCATGATGGGTGGGTGCATGGATTGCTGGCTGGGTGGTAGATGTCTGATGGATGGGAGGCTGGATGGTGGATGCGTGATGGATGGGAGGCTGGATGGTGGATGCGTGATGGATGGGTGGGTGGATGGTGGATGCGTGATGGATGGGAGGCTGGATGGTGGATGCGTGATGGATGGGTGGGTGGATGGGTGGCCATTGAGTTGGATAACAACAAACATCTGTTACTCATCTCCAAGATACGTTATGTTGATGATTGGAGCAGGCAGTGTTTTTCCTGCTCCGGTGTGTATGCTGCACCAGACATGGTGGCACTGTGTGACCCTGTGCTTTGTGTGGCACTGGCCTGCTGGTGTTTGTGGGCTGGGCAGCGGGTGCAGGATGTTTTTCCTTATATAGCCAGACATGAACACCGTCCAGTCTAGCAGAAGAGCACCGGACTGAAAGCAGGGTGGGCAGTGCCAGAGCAGGCCTCCTGGCAGGCGCCCCAGCCTGCAGTCCGTCTGCACCCCAGGGTCCAGCTCTCTGCTCAGTCGGTATTGTCTTTGATGGAGTAAACGCTGAGTCAGTGCTGTTAATCCTGAGTGGGAGCAGGGAGTTAGCAGGTAAAGATTCTGTCAGGCTCGAAGCACTGCACAATACAAGCCCGCAGCACTACTGGAAGGACCGTGAATCCAACAGCAAAATCAGTGTTTTCTTTCATTTACACAGATGAGTTCCCCTGGACCCCCGACCTGAGCCAAAGACATCTGCATATGGTCTCCCTACTCAATTATGCATCCTTTAATATTTTTTTCAGGATGCAGTGACTTAGTCCACGCATCCTGTAAAAGAAACCATAACATTTTAACTGAAGTTGTGTGTGTGTCTCTGTAGCCGTGTCTGTGTGTGCTCACATAATACCTTTGAAAGCCTGCCGTATTTTATCAGTGTGCCCATGGACATTTGCATGCCTGTGTTTGTAAATGTGTTTGCCTGTCCTTCCCAGGGAACTTTTATTTCATATTTGTCCAGTGAGGGAAGGGGCAATGGGTCGCACTGTACTGATAACATTATCACTATGACGTCATCTGTTCAGCATCTGAGAAATGGGCAGTGCATGTACTCACAGA
This sequence comes from Lissotriton helveticus, assembly GCF_964261635.1. Taxonomy (NCBI): domain Eukaryota; kingdom Metazoa; phylum Chordata; class Amphibia; order Caudata; family Salamandridae; genus Lissotriton; species Lissotriton helveticus. The sequence continues at coordinate 2,134,959,666 of NC_136067.1, forward strand.
ATTAAGATACTTGCAGACAAGAGCAGATACTCACTGTACCAGTGAGTTGCAAGCAGTCCATATTTCCAAATATAGGCAGCCCATGGCGAGCTTTGCATTTGATATTAATAATTTTAAATTATATTGACTTTTTGGGTATTATTTTTATGACAGGGAGAGGTCTTATATTTTCACTTCCTAACATGTGTCAGAGTTTATAAGGATTGTCTCTCTGCTATCGGAAATATATTTTTTATACCCGTCAGAGCTGTTTTATAAAAAGTAGAAATCCCTGTAAAAGTGAGTGACTGCCTATTGGCTTTGCCAAATCTTGTTCGCCTTTGTTTTTTTTTTTTAAATGCGCCATTGCATGGTGGCAAACGAGCAACTTGGCCCTGACACGTTAAAGTAAAAGTAGCCAAAATGGTTTCAAAGGCGTCACAACGCACATATGCACTTACATTGCGAACACATGTGCACCTAAGTCTCCACACAACGCACATGCGTGCGTGCAAGACTGGCCAACAGCCATATTTTACTTAACCATTTCAACATTTCCGCCTGCCATGTCCAAAGGGTTTACTACAGAATATAGTGAAGAGCGTGGCTGGTATAATTTTCCGTCTGACAGGCCCTGCAGAAAAAAAAATGTGACAAAAAATGCAGGATGGGGACTGGTGCGCGTGGGAGATGGAGAGATTAGAGCAGGACGGGCGGAGGCAGTGGAGAGAGAAACGCGTTGTTACAGCGTGCGATTTCAGGGTCTGCGATGTGATGTTCTGCCTAATAGAAAGCAACGCATTGGCGTTGCTACAGCTCTCGGTGTAACAGTTGACGAGGTAATGTACCATGCGGGGTAAAAGACGCGTGGTAAACGCACGCGATGAAAAGGTGCGCGATGTATCGTCATACATCCCTCCAGATGGATTACATCCAATTAGAGAGGTGCCAAGGCTTGAAGTATGTATTAGTCATTGTATGTGCCTTCAGCAAATGGGTGGAAGCCTATCCGACCCGTGATAACGCTGCCATGACTACTGCCAAAATACTACTGAAGGAGTTTTTCCCTCGCTACGGCCTTTGTCGAATTTTATGGAGCGACAATGGCCCCCACTTCATAGCTGAAGTTATCCAACTAATCCTGAAGGGGTTAGGGGTGAAACAAAGGTTCCATGCGGTCTTCCACCCCCAATCCGCTGGCCTGGTTGAACGACACAACGCTACACTGAAACTGAAACTGTCAAAAATAGTGGCCACCACAGGACTTAAGTGGCCAGATGCCCTTCCACTGGCATTACTATCGATGCGCTCCACTCCCACTAAGCACCACTTGACCCCCTACGAAGTTGTGTTTGGGCGGCCTATGAACCTCTGGACTGCACCCAAACCAACCTCCATTCATGACGTCCCCGACGTCCTGCTGTCAGATTATTTATACAAGTTAACTAAAACATTGTCTGTCATTCATCAACAGGTGCAGCAGGCCATCCCCGATACTTCCAGGGGTCCCGGTCACAATATCCAATCGGGGGACTATATCCTGATCTGGAACTTTCAACGGGCGAAGAGTCTGGAACCCCGGTGGACGGGCCCCTGGCAAGTACTGATCACCACTCGGACGGCTCTTCGAGTGGAGGGGAAAAAGAACTGGCTGCATGCGCACCACTGCAAGAATATTTCCTCGACCCTGGCCACGACAGACAACGTCAGCACCCAAGAAGAGCTCCTGAACAAAGACCGACCATCACTGAACTGCTATCCTGATACCGAGGCACTTGAACTTGCAAAACACTCTGATCCCACTGTGCCATCTCGAGAAGGGTATTTCCTACGTCGAAAGGAGGGAGCTTCGGCTAAGTAGGCCACTGACTAAGTTAAAAATCTCAGAACGGTGACCCAAAGCAACCAAGGGTTACCCGGAGAGAAGCTAAACGAAGTCTGTGGTTCTGCCCACTACCGAGCACCTTGAAGATGAAGATGATGGAAGCGCCAGATAAGAAGATGATGGAAGCGCCAGATAAGAAGACGTCGAAAGCAACAGGAAATACCCACTACAGGAATCTAAAAACTGACAATTTGCACAAATCAAAGACAATCGCTTTCTTCATTGTCTTCCTGTTTTGCCTCCTCCTCATGACTTCCTTCTGGATCTTGGAGGAAAGCACGCCCGCTCACCAGATGTTGCCAACCACTGTCCAGCCAACCACCGTGAAAAAGCACCACCTGATCACCCTTTCACCTCAACTTCGAGAAAGGCGTAGGGAATTCTGGAACAATTCCTTCGTACAACTGTTGCACCAGCACAACCTTGCTGCAAATGCCACAAACTGCTGGATCTGTGGGTTGCTCCCACATGCTACCGGACACTCCATCCCCTTCATTCCTTCTCCTTTCTCAGTTCACGGCTCCTGCCTCGCCTGGTTGATCCTCATGCAGGAAAGCCACAAGGACAACGCCGCTTCTGGTCAGACAGTGTCACACTTCTACTCTGGGTTCTGGCTGAATAACACAGGAAAGCCCTTTTGTCCTGCAATTTCAGGTTCAACCTTCCTTACGAACATTCCTGCCAAAGAAAGGGTCGAAATGCAGGTGCTCCACAATCCAGCCAGACCCACCTTCTCCCACCTGCGGAAACAAACGGCTGCCACCCTGACTGTGGCCCTGTCTGTCATCAATGTCACAGGACTCGTATGCCTCGAAGGACAAGGAACGCAGCGGGTGGGTCACAGTTCTTGTCGCATCACCAAAACATTGGTCTCAGCTGACCCCCCCTCCTTTGTTGCTTCCCCGAATATGTACTTTGTTTGTGGCACCAAAGCTTACACGTGGCTCCCAAAAGGCTGGAGGGGTACGTGCTACATCGCATTCATTCTTCCTCCCACGTATGTGGCTCCAGCCAACCACCACCGGCAAAAGCGTGCCGGAGATGTTGAACAAGCCGACTCCACCGGGGCACAGTTCCTGGATGCAGCAAAGGGACTTGTTCCTCTGTGGGGACCAATGGCAAATAGCCGCGCTATCCGACATCTGACTCAGGCAGTAGAGACAACAATTAACATCACCGCTGGCATCCTTGCTAACAACACGGCTGAACTTCAGGCAGTCCGCCTGGTGGCTCTTCAAAACCGTCTTGTTCTAGGTGTGGTTCTGGCCGACCGTGGAGGTGCATGCCGCATCATCGGCTCCAGCTGTTGCACCTACGTGCCAGATAACTCACCTTCAGTCTACAAAGCAATCGAACACCTCCACAGACTGTCCTCGGAGGTTCACCAGGAACAGGAAGGATGGTCGCTTGGAGGCTGGTTCTGGGACACTTTGAAGAACTGGGGATGGAGACTGTTCACGTTTTTATTGATACCAATCATGATACTGTGTGGGTGTTGTTTAGGTATTCAATGTTTACCACCTTTATGTGCACTCATTTCCAACTGTATGTGCCCAAAGACTTTGAACTTTAAACCTGAGCACATGAGTCCCCTATACGAAATAGAGGTGCGTGGTCTCATGGGGATTGATCCGAACTGACAAGCTGGCGAGACATGTTAAAGGGAGGACTGTGGAAATTTAGTTTGTGTACTAAACATTATCTACGCCATCTTGCAGACTCACGTATGAGAATACACGACAGCAATTTTAGGTACCATGGTCTCCCTGTTCACGATCGCCCCGTCAGCACACTTCCCTGACCTTGCAAGCCTTCCCCGCGCACCCTGGCTGCCCCCGCACTCACATGCACAAGTCATGAACCCTCCCCTCCCATGACTCTGTCTCAGGGAATCGCACCCCGCGCCTGACCAACACCTCCTTTCCGTCCATGAATACCCCTCCTTTGATGACCCCTTCCTCTGAGCCTGAACGTCAGCACGGACCGCTGGTCATCCTTTAGCCCGAGGATACAGTTTATTACCCATTACTGTATGCACTCGCCTTTCCTGAAAGGAGCCACTATTGATCACGACCTCCCCATCCCCTGAGATTCGATCAGGCGCACACATTCCAAAGGAATCGGCAGAACACTCAGCTGCGTGATAGCCCCCTCCCAATCATATGAGGGGAAAGGGCCCCTACTGTTGTCATGTGTTGGAAGGGGCCGGAACTGGGGGGGTGCCGGTGATGTCGTTCTCATGCTCTACAATGTCCCTGTTGTAATAAAGGACGTTCACATGTCTAAAACCAGTGTATAAAAGACCAGGTCTCAGAGAGGCTGGGAGAGCACCTCGAGACGATACCTCGTTGTCCGATCTGATGTGTTCTACTCCGTCGGAATAAAACTTGTTTCCTGTCTTCCTGTCGCCAGCGCCTGCCTCTTTATTGAATAACTTCGTATGGTATTAGAGGCGCTTTGCGCCGGGCAAATTTAACTGAGGTAACATCTACTGAAATCGCCTGACCATTTTGAATTGATCTTTATCACTGATATGTGGGGAATGCGTTTTGTCCATGTTAATTTTGCATAGGAACATTTGTTGCGGCACAGCCCAAACTACTAAAAGGAATTACACCAAATTTGGAGAGAGGTAGCTGTTGTTCCAGAGTGTACTCTTTACTTTAAATGGTGTAAATCTGCCCAGTAGCTCCTGAGAGGAGGATTCACGTACGCTCATGAGGACGAGCTTCAGTCTGATTGGCTGCCAACGTTCCAAACCAGGAAGTGTTGGAAGCCTTCGTGTGACTCGGTAAAACCGAGTCAGAAGGAAAAAGGGTATCAAATGATTAAAAAAAGAAAAGGGGAGAGGGTAGAAACACACAGACCCCTAGGCCTGGTCAGGGGGTTCCACAGGGACCCCTAGGGCCTCAAAAAGTTTTGATTTTTTGGCAGATTTCGTGCTGGGTTCGAGTATCCCAGGAACCATTTTTAAAAAGGCAGTGCGGTATGCCGTGCTTCATTTTAATGACCCCCAGGTGGGCCAGGTCCTGGGGCAATGATTACTTTTTATTGAGGGTCCATGAACTGTAACTATGGAAACTGGCATTAAGCAGAATGGGGGAAGGATAGAATGTTATCTGTGGTTATTAAGTATGGAATAATAAGTTATATATAAGTGATATGTAATTAAAGGAAGATTTCCTAAGTCAGTACTTTCTTGTACTGAGTTCTTAAAAAATTGTGGTATATTTATTTGTACTACATTTATTAACTCCTGTATGAATTTGTGGCTCCATCGTTTTGGTGCACGGTGGAGTCGCAACGCCTAAAAATTCCAGAAACAGTTTGGGCACTTTTAGAAGTCAGTTGGTAAGGGTTAATATGTCTAGCCAAAAGAAAAGTGTTTTACAATTTGAAATAATGTAGGAAGCAATGTGATTTGTTATTCACATTTATTTCTGTTGAGAAAGTGTTGGAAAGTTTGCAATTACTGCTTTTACCTTGTTGAGATTGGTGCCTTACATTGATTGTGTGCATAAGAAAATCTTTTATGAGTTTCTGATATTTCACATTCTACAAATCAATTTGGAAGGTGACTTATATATTTGTGAGGTTTATTAAGTATTAGCTTTATTTTTAAACTTTAAAGACTATTCGAGAACTGTGATGTTTGAATTATAATATTAAATGTAGAGATGTGTATTGTAGTTTGTTTCATTGTACTTCAATCAATCAATCATTACATTTATAGAGCATGCTACATACCTGTGAGGGTCTCAAGGCGCTAGGGTGGCGGGGGGGCGCTACTGGTCGAAGAGCAAGGTCTTGAGGAGTCTTCTGAAGGCCAGTAGGTCCTGAGTCTGTCGTAGATTGGTTGGGAGAGTGTTCCAGGTCTTGAGGTAGGAGAAGGATCTTCCGAGGGACTGTGGTTTTCCGGATCCGAGGGACTGTGGCGAGGGCGAGGTTGGCTGAGCGGAGGCTCCGGGTGGGGGTGTGGAAGCTGAGTCGGTTGTTGAGGTAGGTGGGACCGGTGTTGTGTAGTGCTTTGTGTGCGTCGATGAGGAGTTTGATGGTGATCCTCTTGTTGACGGGGAGCCAGTGCAGACCTTTCAGGTGGGTGTGATGTGGCTGAGGTGGGGGACGTCGAGGATCATTCGAGCCGAGGCGTTCTGGATTCGTTGTAGTCATCTCAGGAGCTTGTTTGTAGTTCCTGAGTAGAAGGCGTTCCTGTAGTCTAGTCTGCTGGTGATGAGGGCCAGGGTGACGGCTTTTCTAGTGTCGATGGGGATCCATTAGAAGATTCTGCATAGCGTTTGGAGGGTGTTGAAGCAGGATGCGGAGACGGCGTTGACTTGCCTGGTCATGGACAGGGTGGAGTCGAGGATGACCCCCAGGTTGCGTGCGTGGTCTGTGGGTTCCGGGGCTGCACCTAGCCATGTGGGCCACCAGGAGTCATCCCAGGCTGAGGGGTTGGGTCCGAGGATGAGGACCTCCGTTTTGTCTGATTTCAGCCTCAGTCTGCTGTCCTTCATCCAGTTGGCTATGGCCTTTATTCCTCTGTTGAGGTTGGCTTTGGCGGTGTGGGGGTCTTCAGTGAGGGATATGATCAGCTGGGTGTCGTCGGCGTAGGAGATGATGTTGAGGTTATGTTGTCGTGCGACGTGGACGAGTGGTGCCATGTAGATATTGAACAGCGTCGGGCTGAGGGAGGATCCCTGTGGGATGCCGCAGATGATCTCGGTGGATTTCAAGTGGAAGGGTGGGAGGCGGACGCTCTGGGTTCTGCTGGAGAGGAAGGATGTGGTCCAGGCCAAGGCCTTCTCTTGAATTCCGGTGTCATGGAGGCGTGCTGATAGGGTGCGGTGGCAGACTGTGTCAAAGGCTGCTGATGGGTCTTGGAGGATGAGGGCGGCTGTTTCTCCTTTGTCCATCAGGATCCTGACGTCGTCAGTGGCGGCGATAAGGGCAGTCTCGGTGCTGTGGTGGCTGTGATCCATGATGTTGTTGTCTTCGAGGTAACGAGTTAGCTGTTTGTTGACGATCTTCTCTGTCACTTTTGCCAGGAACGGGAGCAGGGAGATGGGCCGGAAGTTCTTGAGGTCCTTGGGGTCCGCCTTGGGCTTCTTCAGAAGGGCGTTAATCTCGGCGTGCTTCCAGCTTTCCGGGAAGGTTGCTGTCTCGAAGGAGCTGTTGATTGTTTTTCGGAGGTGGGGCGCGATGGTTGTGCTGGCTTTGTTGAAGACGTGGTGAGGGCAGGGGTCAGATGGGGATCCGGAGTAGATGGCGTTCATGGTTTTGTTGGTGTCTTCATCGCTGAAGTTGGACCAGGCGGTCAGGCAGCTGGTGCGGGTGGTGGTCGCAGGGCTGGTGGACTCAGTGGTGGGTGCGGGGGGGTCGGAGTTGAGGCTGTCGTGGATGTCGGTGATCTTGCGATGAAAGAAGGCAGCCAGGGAGTCGCACAGGTCTTGTGATGGTGGGATGTCGTTGGTGTTGGAGCTGGGGTTGGAGAGTTATTTCGCGATGTTGAAGAGCTCTTTGGTGTTGTGCGCGTTGTTGTCTAGGCGGTCCTCTTAGCGGTCCTGATGAGTTGGTGGTGCCTGCGGGTGGCACTTTTGAGGGCTGTGTGGCTGTCTGGTGTTTGGTCGTGGAGCCATTTCTTCTCCAGTTTCCGACAGGTGTGCTTGGAGATCCGGAGGTCTTCGATGAACCAGGTGGCTTTCTTTTTGGTGTGGCTGGTTGTGGCGGTCTTGAGAGGGATGAGGGTGTTGGCGCAGTTGTTGATCCACTGTGTGAGGTTAGTTGCGGCGGTGTCTGGGTCGGTGGGGTCAGTGGGTGGTCTCCGGGCGAGGGTGGTCGTTAGTGGTCCTCAGTGACCTTGCCCCAGCAGCGGCGCGGTAGCTGTTGGGTGCGTTGGTGTGTGGTGGGTTTCCTGAAGGTGAAGTGGACGCATCTGTGGTCGGTCCAGTGGGGTTCGGAGGTGTAGTTGAAGGAGACGTGGGGACTTGCGGAGAAGATGGGGTCAAGTGTGTGTCCAGCAGCGTGGGTGGGTGTCGTCACGAGCTGTTTGAGTCCGAGGTTGGCTAGGTTGTCGATCAGGGTGGTGGAGTTGGCGTCGTTGTTGTTCTTGAGGTGGATGTTCAGGTCCGCCATGATGTTTGAAATAGATTATGTATAGTGATATGTGTATATTGAAAGAGGGACATGATAGTTTATTTATTTTTTTAACAACTCTTTTTACTGAAGTATCACCATACAACTGCAGCACTCCAAGCCCTGGAGGCACTGCAATCAAGTCAGTTCGTCATCAATTATGATCCGTAAAACATATAGCGATAGCCCCAAACCCCTACACCACCCTTCACCCACCCATCTCCCCCTACCTTAACTCCCAACCCTCCCCCAAGTCCCCTCCCACAATGATAGTTTATTTTACTGTGTAGAAATGTACATTTGAAGTATATTGCATAATTTTAGGTGTCACTTTAAAATTGGAAGTGCAGTCTGTCAAGTTTTAAGGTGTGCATGGACTTGTGTCTGGAGTATGTCTCTACTTGTATATCTATTTTCAAATGTCTTACACATTTCAAGGTGTATGATGTATAACAAAGCGGTGTTGTTGCTTTTTATGTGGTAGGCTCAAGAGTGTCAGTAGTAGTAGAATGGTGAGGATGCAGCACAAAAGTGTGGTTTAAAAGATGTTGATATAAGCTATTAGTGATTAGGGTACTTTTTATAATTCTCTACAAAGGAACAGTTGAAATAGGCTGCATTTTTGGTGTTTGCTTGAAATTGTAAGTTTGTTCTGTGAATTTTTGAGATGTGCATAGTGTGATAGAAGAAAGTCTGTAGCAGGGGATATATACACTTATATGTGTTATGTATCAGAAGATGCTAGATGTATAAAACTCATGTATGCATCTATTTGTATATTTATTTTATATATAATAGTGATAGAAAAAGGTACATAAATATGCATGTTTGCTTTCAGGAATAAGTTGAGATTTATAGCAGAGACATGTGAAGGGTTCCTGGTTTGTATTTGGCCAGGTATAACATTGTAAGTAGTTGTAGAAAGGTAAAGCAGCAGCACAAAAGTGAGGTTTGACATGTTTGTAGAGATATTATTTGTCAGAGTAATTTGTCTGAGTAAATGTACAGTGCAGTCTGTCAACTTTTAAGTTTAAGGTCTCCATGGTCTTGTGATTTCTGAATGTCTGAACTTGCACATGTGTTGTCATGTTTGCTATGCATGTGAAGATACAGGTATACATGTATTTTATATTTATATATGAATATGATTTGAAAAGGTAAAGAAGTGTGCATGCATGCTTTTAAGTATATTGAAAAGCCACATGATCGTAAACTGTATTTTCAATTTAGGGTTGGCACTTTCCCTACAAGGCTATTTACTGGGAAATGGGTGGGTTCTACTAATGACAGATGTTTTAGGTGCCTGGACCAACAAGAAACTGTAAGTCATATCTTGTTTGTGTGTCCGCAATACATTGCACCTCGCCGAAAGTGGATTAAACCTATCTGTCGATTAATGCGCACTTGGAGATGTGTAGAGGCCCTGAGAATTTTAAGCTAAGACCCTCACCCACCTATAGCCATAGCTGTGGCAAAGTTTCTGCACTGGGCTTGGGCAATTCGTTCTAAACTGTTGCTCTTACCTAGTGAATAGCTGTCTTATTGGTAACATTCTAGCCTCCTGTAGATATGACCAAATATAATCGCCTGTACATGCAAGGGGGTTGTGTTCTTGTTTAAGTGGTAGATACTGCTTGTACTGAAGTACTCCTTATCTCATATGATGTATTAGTGGAAATGAAATAATGTCGATTGTAAATTTGGAATTTTAAAATATTCTAAGTTTTTATATTTCTCTTAACTAATGTATTCGAGAGTTGTCGCATAGAGTTTAATTGTATCTTGACTATTTATGAATGATATTTTTTTGCTGTTGTTTTTTAGATTTTATTGAATAATTGATGAATGTTTTTATGATGTGCTTTTTTGACTCAACTGTCGAATAAAGTTAGGATGATGATGATGATGATGTACATTGAGAGTTACAGTCGAGTCATGTAATAGACTGCTGTTTATATTTGGCTAGGTCCAACTGTAGTGAGGGCTGGGCCTTGTTGAGCACATTGCTATGTTAGCATATAGAAGTTTAAACCACCATTTCACCTTTTTGCCGCTTTTGTACACAACACTGCATATAACTGTTAAGTTGGGCTGCGTGAAATGCTTCACATGAGAATGGCTTGTTTTCAGCGTCCCTAGACTTACATCGTGACTCTAGTCTGCACACTGAGTGCTAATGCCTCCAAGGTTATTATTACAAGGTAGCTGTTGTTTGGGCTGATCGGCTCACGTTTAGACATAACATATATGCAGCTGCAGCCAACGTGATTCTGGCGCCTTTAACATTGCACTGTAAGCATGATTTCAGGCACTTGGAAGAATCCTGTTTTTCCAGAGGGACAGAGAGTTTTTGCAGATCCTGATGTAATTCACATCTGCTGATCTTGGAGGTAGGGGGTCCCCCAAACAAGCCTAAGAGACCTTCTATATTTTATAAAACATAGTTCCTAGGTAGGGAGGGCGATTTACTAGGTGCTATAGGACCTGTTTTTACCATCATTGTACTATGATTTCTCCTTTTGTGTTTTATGGAATTGTAACAATGGAGATCATATTATTTCTAATCATATGTCTGCTTATGTTGGCAAAAATACTGCATCTTAGAGCACGTCGTTAAAATAAATATTTTAACCTTTCCTGTGTCTCTTTTTACTCCTGTTGAGGACTGATATGAGAGTATAACGAAAGAGTGTTCTTGCTTCCCACATTTCCTGAGTATAACCTAAGTCGCATGTTCTGGGTTTTCTAATCATTGGTTCCTTTGCTATAGGATGAAGAACTAATGTGAAACTGATGCTAGCTGGTTAGGGTTTCTGGGTACTGAGGTGAGTTTTTTGGTCCATCACAATTCACTGAGGTCCTGGGTCTCTGTGCACAGTTCTGTGTAGGAGCAGAATCCCTGCAACACAACATTGATGCAGTTAGAAAAACACCCAAGCACTACTCATGCAGTCTTCTAATCATCTAGGCACTACCTATGCACTGCTGAAATCACCCAGGCACTACCCTCACACTCATGCAACCACGAAGGCATTAATTCTGCACTCCTGCAATCACCCAGGTACTACCCATGCACTCATTCAATCACCCAGGTACTACCCATGCACTCCTTCAATCACTCAGGTACTACCCATGCACTCCTTCAATCACTCAGGTACTACCCATGCACTCCTTCAATCACTCAGGTACTACCCATGCACTCCTCCAATCACTCAGGTACTACCCATGCACTCCTTCAATCACTCAGGTACTACCCATGCACTCCTTCAATCACCCAGGTACTACCCATGCACTCCTTCAATCACCCAGGTACTACCCATGCACTCCTTCAATCACCCAGGTACTACCCATGCACTCCTTCAATCACCCAGGTACTACCCATGCACTCCTTCAATCACCCAGGTACTACCCATGCACTCCTCCAATCACTCAGGTACTACCCATGCACTCCTTCAATCACTCAGGTACTACCCATGCACTCCTTCAATCACTCAGGTACTACCCATGCACTCCTCCAATCACTCAGGTACTACCCATGCACTCCTTCAGTCACTCAGGTACTACCCATGCACTCCTTCAATCACCCAGGTACTACCCATGCACTCATTCAATCACTCAGGTACTACCCATGCACTCCTTCAATCACCCAGGTACTACCCATGCACTCCTTCAATCACTCAGGTACTACCCATGCACTCCTTCAATCACTCAGGTACTACCCATGCACTCCTTCAATCACTCAGGTACTACCCATGCACTCCTTCAATCACCCAGGTACTACCCATGCACTCCTTCAATCACTCAGGTACTACCCATGCACTCCTTCAATCACTCAGGTACTACCCATGCACTCCTCCAATCACCCAGGTACTACCCATGCACTCCTTCAATCACCCAGGTACTACCCATGCACTCCTTCAATCACTCAGGTACTACCCATGCACTCCTTCAATCACCCAGGTACTACCCATGCACTCCTTCAATCACTCAGGTACTACCCATGCACTCCTTCAATCACTCAGGTACTACCCATGCACTACTTCAATCACTCAGGTACTACCCATGCACTCCTTCAATCACCCAGGTACTACCGATGCACTCCTTCAATCACCCAGGTACTACCCATGCACTCCTTCAATCACCCAGGTACTACCCATGCACTCCTTCAATCACCCAGGTACTACCCATGCACTCCTTCAATCACCCAGGTACTACCCATGCACTCCTCCAATCACCCAGGTACTACCCATGCACGTATATGAAAAAGTTGCTGCTTTGTATTTGGCTAGGCCAACACTGCTTAGTTGATGAATAGTGAAGGTGCAGCCCAACAGTGAGGTTTAATACATGTTGGCAGAGGGATTAGTGATTAGGTTAGCTCGTATTAGTCTATGGAGTTATACACTTCAAGTATGCCGCATCATTTTAAGTGTCTCTTTAAATTGAGAAGTGCAGAGTTCAAGTTTAACTGACTTTTTAGTTTCATGAGTGAGGTATGTGTGGACGTGCCTATGTATTATCGCATGTGTTAGGTCTAAACAGATGGTAGAGGTATAAAACGTTCTTTTATATATGATGCCACTAGGAAAAGGCACCGACACATACATTCCATGTACTCTCACAGACATTAAGCATAGATTTGTTGAATCACCCAGGCACTACCACCCCATTCAAAGATTCAGTCCGGCACTAACCATGCTCTTGTCTATTCTGGTACTACTGATACACTCAAGGAATGCCCAAGCATTACCCTTAAACTTATATTTTCTCTCATGTAGTTTACCCTTAAACTCATATTTTCTCTCAGGTGCTTCCCATACAGTTATTCAAACATCCAGTTAGTACCACCGCAGCCATTGAATCACTCTGGCAGTACCCATGCACTTTTTGTATTCTTTCAAGCGCTACTCATACCCTCGTCTTTAACAATGCGTTAGCCTTGCACACATGGTTTGTCTAAGATATTTCCCCTGCACTGATCAAATCAACTAGTCAGTACTGCTACTCTCATGCAATCGCCCAGGCAGTACTCTTGCACTGAACTATTCACTCAGGTGCTATACATCTAGTCATCCATTCTCTCAGGCTCTACCCACTACCCATCTATATGTATGTTTCTTTGATATATGATGCCACTTTTAAAAGGTACAGACACATGTATGCATGCTCTCTGGAACATGGTGTGACTTTTAACAGCACATTGAAAAATGTGGTGCTTTGTATTTGGCTGAGGGGCAGATTTACGACTTCTGGCGCATCTCTGCTAATCAGGTGCAAGGGGCTTGGAAAATCTGCCCCTGAGAAGTTACTGAATAGTAAAAGTGCAGTCTAAAAGTGAGGTTTAAAATATGTTGATCGAGGGATTAGTGATTAGGTTAGCTTGTATTGGTTTATGGAGATATACACTCAATATGCCCGGGTAACGTCTTGCCGGCATCCTGATAAATCAGGTTGCTGCAATAGGGTATTTTTGAGAGGGAGGAACATGTTTTTTCAGTCCAGCAAAAATGCACTTTGGGTAGAACAACTTGGCAGGTGGGTCTTGGTCTTCTGAAAGTCTTCAAGTCCAAACAGATTCTAAGCCACCGTTTTTATGGGGTGGTAGGAGACGTCCAGCCAAAACCAATGAAGAGTTCCTGGACCTCAAGAAGAGCACTGGAGGATCAGGATAAACTCCAGCAGATGCTACAAGCAGAGCCCAGTTCAGGTCCAACTGGCCAGCAGGGAGGTACAGGAAAACATGAGGCCAACCCGCTGACCCTTGCAGTCTACTTCTTCCTCCTGGAAGCAGGAAGGAGCATGTCGAGTCCTTCAGACCTTCTTACAGGTCACAGAAAGCTGATGCAGTCTTCTTCTGCTCTTCATCAAGTCCAGCAGTGTTCTGAAGAAGCTTTCTTGTCAGGCAGTAGCTTGGGAGTGTGGGTGACTTCTAACCCCTCCCTACACAATGGGATAAAGGTTCAATAGGGTAACCTGACCCGCTTTTGCAGCAGTTCCGGTCAGCTCTACCACAATCAATCCTTGTTACTAAAACCCAAGAAGGTAAAACCCTTCTCCCCTGTTAGAAAATTGAATATTACTTGTCATAAAAAGAGACCTGAACTGAAGTTGATCTGGACGCCCTCATGAAAAGTGAATAATTCCCCACAACCTCAACTTGAATCCTTGGTTGTGGGAATGTGACCAGGAGCTTAGAGCTAATGCAGCGTGGCGGGAAGAGGTCATATGGCATGAACTACTCACCCCTCCAGTGAGCAGCAGCAAAATAATAGTGAAAGCACATGCGATACATACTCCCTGTATAACGTAGGGCATAATGTGCACATATGCATAAGACAAGATTGGTCCCTTGGCGAATCATGGAAAGGTAATCTCCGGTTCTGAGGTGAGACTGAGGTTTCATTGGATAAAGCCACAAATTCTAAACATCCTTTGCAAAACAACTGGATACGTATCACCAAGAGGGATTACTGACATTGCTAGTACTCCAAGGAGGGAGAAAAAATCCCTTATCTTTTTGTCCTTAGGAAGGTGGGTTTTTAGTAGTTATTTCCCACCGAAACGCATTGACGCTGAGCACTCCTGAATCTGACCATGAGGAATCACTGGGATGAATAGAATTTCACATTCACCAGGATACGAACTTGATGCGAATTGTTGGATCAGTTAATGCAACAGCTTTTTTTTAACTGTGCAAAAAGGTTCCCAGTTAGGATTTTCTTCTATTGCTTTTGTATATACTCTGATGAGTGTTTTTATATCATTCAAATTGTTTTTACATTGTATATTGCATGTTATATATTATTTTTATAACTTTTTAATGCTTTGGTTACAAGAAGTGAATAATAATGTTTTGATATAAAGTGTCTTTTTTCAAATAAAAAAAACTTTGATGTTACATCTCGAAATTGGTGGCATACAGGTTTGTGGATTGGGTTACATTCAAATTTATATGTGCAGTCTATGTACTGTGAAGAGTTAGTTTAAGTGAGTCTTAAATGAAAACGCCGGACACTGGGTTTCCAATGGGAATTCTTATTTTCTCTACCATAAATAGAGACCTGCCACTAGTAATAAAGCCACAATCGCAATAAAAAGTGGAGATAACGTGGCATATTAGCAAGGGTGATTTCACCGTTTTAGCGCGACTTTTTCCCGCTAAACCGGTGATATTTTTATCGCTCTGTTGGCAAGCTGTTGCTAACAGCAGTTAGCGACAGCTTGTAGGCGATAGCTACAGGTTTGGGTCCTGCTTTGCATGTCAGCGATATTTATCGCTAATGACATGCAAAGTGGACTTACCCAACTTGTTAGCGACTGAAAGCAGTCGCTAACACGGCTATCGCCTATTAGCAAGGCAGGCGAAGCGATTAAAAAAATGCGCTAAGTGTGATTATCACTAGAACCTAACGCCTGCTCAGACCATGACTTAACCTGTATATCCAATGGGAGGTGGATATTCAGGTTAAGTCCCCATTAGTGTTAATGCCTGAATATCGCTAGATTTCCAGCGATATTCACGCATTGAGCCGCTATCGCCGGATATTTTATCGCTTTAGAGATAAACGTTGCTAATAGCACGTTATCTCTGCAATAATATCCAGCGATAGGCGGCGATAAAATAAATGCGCTAAGCGCATTTAGAGATAATTATCCCTATTTGTTGCTAATATGCCCCAAAGTCTCAATAAATCAATCCCTTGCTCCACCTTTGGTAGCTGGCAACAAGAAGTGAAGCTTAACTTAGGAAGCAGGAGTGTAAACCATTTACAAACACAATACATTAAATAGGTAAGACACAACACACTATAAAAATGCAACCCTAATTTATAAACATAGATATTTTTTATGAACGAATGGAAAATGAAATGACAAATATCCATTGTAGAGAACCGGAGATATTAATTTTTAAATATTAAATATAAACCTAATGCTTAGACTCAAATAGCGCTCAAAGGGTTAAGAAAAAGATCATGCTGGACGGGACAAAGTCAAGAGTTATTTGCAGGTACTTCCAGAAGTGTTTCTTGGTGCAGGAAAGTGGTCCACAGCACCAGGGTTCGGTTTCTCACGTTTGCGTCTTGTGATCTGGGACTTCACTCCCACAATGCACTTGGACAAATTCTTAAAGGTCCACTGGACGCACTCCAGGATGGTGGAGAGGATTCAGGGGGGCTTTGTCAACCTGTAGTTTGTAGGGAGTCTACTTTTCAAACTTTCAGAGTCAGTCAAAGTCCTTTTTGTGCTGAAGCCCCACAGAGTGCAGCAGGTGCAGTCCTTGTGAGTGTGGTCCTCTTGGTACAGGCCAGGGATTCATCATTCATTCCTCCTTCTAGTTGTTACTTCGGGTAGCAGAACTGGGGAGTTTGCAGCTCTCCCATATTTATTCAGAGTGTTTGGGCTTCTAGCAGGGGGGCACCCCAAACCACATCCGGTATTGGTAAAGCGCAAACTACTCACCCTTACGAGTTCTAAGGCACAGGGGGCCGTCGTGGGAATTAAGTGAGCTCGAGTCACATGGTGCTGAGCTGAGCTGCCGCCGGAGCCGGGGATCGAACCGTGAGCCCTGTGCTCTGAAATCAGCGGCCCTGGCCGCTGCGCCATACCTCTCCACTGGGAGGCGGGGTGACACTTAGATGAGGCATATTCTTTATATAAAAAGCAATATTCTCTGAAAATCCAAAGCCGAGAAAGTCTCTCCAGAGAGTTTAGATTCGGCTAAAACAACCCACTGGTGTGGCTAATTTTCCTAAACACTCCCTTTCTCTCCTGATTGGCTGGGGTGGCAGGATGTAGGTGTGAGCCTGGAATTCCCCAAACTCCCAAACTGTCATTCTCCCTTTGACGACCAATTCGGCCTCTCTAACCCCCTTCCTGCTCTCTGTTCTGCAGCTTGTACTTCTGGCAAAGCCTGAGAAAAGCTAATAACTTATTTTCTGTAATAGTTATTATAAATCTAACAGTGGCAAGTTGTATTAATCAAAACTTTTAATGTGATACTTTGAAGTATATATCTTCATGGTTCCTGTCAATATTTACACTTAAAAAAAATATCTCAATGTTAGCCCATAGAGCTATTACTGTATAATATCCCTCCTTATATTTACAAGGTACCATATCCCTGGGGCATTTAGGGGAGACCGCTCGTAGGTGACTTATGTGTACAAACAAAACCGTTTGAGACTTTGTAAGTACCTTCAAATCCAAAGTTAAATTTGCATTTACGTTTAGTGTAACAGCAACCTGTAAGACAGTGCTATCTTTGAAATGACGTGGTACAAAAGGGGGTGGTGATGGACGTAGCACCTGAACCAATCAAACACTCACACCCAGTCAATAGATCTGGGTTTAATCCATCACCGTTCTTTAGCCCACTCTGCCACCCCAGTTCAGACATGGCCATATGCAAATCAGTCTGACCCTGTGCCTCATGGGAACAGTCCAGCCCGAACTGCCAAGCCACGTCTTCCCTGGACCGGAAACAAGCTTCCGAGGACCGGTTTCTGGCATTTCAGCCTTCTTCAGCCAGGCCTGCTTGAATCCAGTGGCAAAGTGAGCAAGGGACATTTAAGTGCACTAAGTCTACTGGGCCTATAAAGTTGCATGTCCTGTTATATACTAGGGATGTACAGCTGGGCTGTCAGTACCAATTATAACTAAGCCTAATTTGCATATACTTATAATCAGAGCTGTTAGAAAGGCGGTTCCTGGGGAGGCAGAAGATGTCTGACTGACCACCCCGAGTCCCACCTCTCCGTATGGAGGTTGGCCGAGCGCCGTCGAGAGGCCTCCTGAGGGAGGCTCCTCTCTTAGAATCGTACAGCAGAGCAATCACACCACTACAAAGGGACACCACACAAGGGGATAACTTCTTAGAACCTTTATCAGAAATAACGATGGGTTCCTTCGGCACTATGTACATACGGATCGGGGGATCCTTAAAGTCTCGGTAACTGCGGGAAAGGGGGTAGCGGGACAGTCTTAGTACCAGCTTGGTACGGGGATACCCTATGCACAGCCCTCAATCCTCGAGCTGGGGGGTTCCGCAAGGTCGAGCCGTGGCAGCGCCAGCAGGCTCCGAAGATGGTTTCAGCGAGGTTGGGCCGCGGCAGCGCCATCAGGCTCCGAAGGTGGTTTCAGCGAGGTTGGGCCGCGGCAGCGCCAGCAGGCTCCGAAGGTGCAGGGTTCAAAGTAGTGAGTTCTTCTTAGGGTCATCCGCGACAGCATCAGCAGGGCTCTCGACTCCAGGATACAACTACTGACCCATTCCAGAGCTGCCCCAGATATAGGTCTGGAGTCCTTTGATGTCCGGACCCTCGCGCCTGGGGGTCAGAGGGGCTGGGATGAGAGTGTCCAGACACCCAGCAGGGGGGTGGAGCCAGCGCCCAGGGAGGCTGGAGGGAGATCGAAACCAGGCGTCCGGGAACGGCTGGAGGGCCATCGAAACTCCCCTCCTCCTTGATCCGTCATGTGGCCGCTTTACCACCTGGTCGGATCTTGGTGCCTCGATGTCAGGGCTTCATTGGGGCTGCGGCCGCGGTCGAGCCGAGGCCACGTGGTCCGGACGTGGAGGGTCCAAGATGTAGTCGGGCCTGAGATGGCGGCCCGGGATAGGGGTCGGACCAGCAGAGTGGGGCGAGTAGGGGTCGCCGTGTTTCTGAGGGGGAGAGCCGGGGGTCGCCAGGAGTGGTGGCTCTCGTGGAGTGTTGGAGAGGTAGCTTCTTCGGGGAGGTCAGGGGTCGCTGCTGTCCAGGGCCCGCCATGTGGGAGAAATGGGACCATGCCACGAGGCCGGGTCCAACAAGAGCCCAGGCCCTGGGTCTGTTAAGCAGAGCCCAGTGATGAATCAGAGTCAGAAACCACCATCTTCAGGTCAAAATGCGGACAAAATGTGAAGGGGGGAAGTACAAAAGCCCTTTTATTTCACATCACCTTATACAGATCTTGCATGCTCCCCTAGAGGTGTAGCACCTCCTCTGTGGTTACTCCAACACAGTTAGAGGGGCAGCTCTCCTCCACTTGGTTGGCTGCCTGCCTAACTTGGAGGATAAAAGAAGGAACTTGTCCATGTATCATTTGACATCTGTTTGTGATAAGGGGTTCCCCTTTGAAGAAAAGTAAGATCCTGGGCACAGTCCAACTGATCTTTCTGCCATGGGCACAAAAGAACGTCCCCATGCCCAGGCCTTTCATTCAGCTATGGGAGAGGTTTTCACACCTCATGCAGGGCCATTCACCAGCTGCGTGACAGTTAGAAGCTGAGGTTAATTCACCTTTAGACGCTTCAAGCAGGGAAAATGTGACCTTCTAAAAGTAATGATTCCTTGTTATTCATTAAAAATACAAATTCACCATTAATTTGAGCTCTTAATTCTTTTTTAAATAGTGATCTAATTATTTCTTTAACTGACTGGTATCATGAGATAGCGTAATGAATGCTTAATGTTGATTTCCAGGTTTTCCTCGGGTTCAGCCAGCCTTCCTACTGTGGAAATAGATTCAAGATGTTAGTCATTATAAGAACATGTTGACTTTCAATGTGTACATGTTCTGCTAAGAAATGTCGTGCACCCTGCCTTGGGGCCACACGATCTACATAGGGATGAGGTAGTAATATTTAAAAAGAAGGTTGTTACATATCAAAATGGGTTCTTTTGGCAGGTTGCAATGTAACTCTGAAGCATGTTTGCACACACACTGTAGTGCACGGTGCAACGGGTGCTTCAGTCCCCTAGTGGGGTTTCCTTTCAAGGCTCGGGGTACCTTTTAGACCATGTGCTAGGGACTTACAGGCAAGGTAAGTAGACCAATTAAGAGTATGCCAACTAAACCATGTGCAAAGGGGGAGCACCGGCATTTTATTACTGGAAAATATATCTAGCAAATGCCCTTCCGCGGGGCCTAGCTCTCGTTCTCTTTTTCCTGTGAATCCGTGATCTAGGGAACTTCATTTGGAGAAGGCCGAGCAGTAGGAGAACACGCCCTACCCTGCGCCAAGGTGTCTGATGTGTTACTCCAGGTTCTCATTGGAATCTCTCGCTTCTCAGGCTTGGGATGTCTTCATACATGTGTGTACCTTCAAATGCCATTGTATGGAGAGCGGCCATTGCTCTGTATTTTTATTTTTTTGGGGAGATTCTTCAGTCTTCTGTAACTTTGCTGATGATAAGCAGCACACATACAAGTTACAAAAGGACATTTTAAGATTGTTTATGTGCAGGAAGGGACACCTGGTACTAGGTAGCTAAATGTAGCGCCAGCACAGGTGGAAACGCAGGGCTGCACCCTATTGTTGTAAATATGGTGCAGCGCTGCGTTTTATAAGTGTCAAAGTGCAGTGTTAAGCCAAGGATGCTAATGCCACACTCCACCACCTTCATGTAAATATGATCCACGGATGCATGGCTCGGTGGCTCTCCCTGGGCTGAAGCCCTGGGTTGTAGAAGTAGAACCCTCAGGTGAAAGTCATGAATTCACCCACCCCTCACTGGCAATGACCAGAGCTGCTCAGCCTTGTGGAGCCCCAGACTCCTCCCTGGTATAGTGCCACCCTCCTCTGGGCAGGCTAGGTGGCAATGACTCAGGGAGGAAGCTCGGCTTGGGGGACTGAGACTCCCAGGCAAGAGTAAGACTCCTCTGTGGTCTAATGCCACCGGGCACTGGGTAGGGAAGGAGACCCAGCCAGGTGCGTGGAGCCCGTCCCGCAAGGAGCGTCCCAGGCACAAGGCTTGGCTTCTCCCCCTCTAGCTATTCAATTACTGCAGCTGGTTGGCCTAGAGGAGAACCAGACTCCACCCTAGTTTTATGCCACCCTGGCCTGGGAAGGTGAGCCCGGGGGGGACCAGGCCTCTTCACATGTGTGTGCCAGCTTCATCCCACCTCTTGCTGGCAAGTCTTAGAGTTAATAGGCCCTGAGGAGCCCCAGATGCCTCCTGGATCTGATGCCACCCTACCGTGGGGGTGTGTGGCCAAAATATTGGAAAAAGAAATATGATGGGACAGAATACCGAGTCAAACATTTCTATGGGTAAGTAAAGTTTTACTATTTATAACTCAACATATATGTACCATGACTATATATCATGAAGGTACGTAGCTCTGGAGTTAGAATTTTAAATTTTTACTTACGTGTTTGCACTTCTCAATATTCTTGTCCTCAATATTTCTGACATGATTTTCTTTCCACACGATATTTGAGTTTCCGATGTTCTGTCACTGATCCACCCTGGGTCGGGAAGACCTCATTGTCTCCATGGCTGCTGCCATCCCACCCAGTTTGCCCTGGTTGCCCAGAGGTGATATGTACCTTCCTGGAACTCAGACCTCTGTAGCCGAGTTGACTTAAGTCACTCTGGGCCTAGCAAAGAAGGCTTTTTGATCAATAACCACCCTCAAAATGGGGGCTGGTCCATCCCTGAGGCAGCAGCAAGCTGTAGATAGCTGCAGCATCTGCCCCACGGGTCATCTGCTAACCCGGTCACTGAACCATGTGACCCAGGCTCATCGGAGCCATCAACAAGAGTGACCGAAGCCCCACGTCCTAAGGACCTGCCTCAAGGCAGCACCATTTCAAGCACCTCTGCTGACAACGCTTAGGGTCCTTTGGCCGTCCTGCTGACCTTCAAAAAGTGGTTTCCCCAAACACGCACTCAGCAGTGCAGGGCTAGGAAGAGATTCATACAGCCCATCATATGTGGAGGCCGGCTCCCCATGGTATTCTAAGCCCCAGCCCTCCTGCCATTAGTAGAAGAGGCATTGCGCACACAGGAGCCCCGAGACAGAGACCAACGCTGGGTCGCCAAGCCTGATCTGAGGTCATAATTGTCTGCTGAGGCGTGAGGACAGGGCCAACTCCCTGGGCACAGGGGCTCTCTTCAGAGGGGTAGGACTCTTCCACAGAGGGGTACCCAGTGGGGCTCCCTTCCTGGATCAGAGGGCAGTGACTGCGGCTAGCTGGAACAGTGCTAGTAATCTAAGGCCGGAGCATACAGGCAGGCCAGACATGCTGACCGGGAGTTTCGGCCCCCTGGCCAGTTCACATGCCTGCCGGCCAGACCACTGTCCAAGAGCGCTGGCAACACTGCTTCACGCCAGGGGGCATGTCCTAAAACAGACAATTGGAGGATGAACTTAGGGGCGCAAAGGGAGCAGAGCCTCCTGGTGCAGGCCTGCCACACCTTGGGAGCGCCCCACGGTGATTGATGTTCCTGCGAGCTTCAGACAGGTGTGGCAGCAGGAGGAACCACGGGCCGCAGTGTACGCTGGCAGTGTTGGCGTTCAGTGCGTCACATGGATGCTCTCAGCTGGCTGTGGTCTTCATTAACACGCGAGCCCAGAGACCCCTCAGCAGCAGAGGCCGCTATGCTGGGCTGCTGAAGGCTCAGCAGGCCGGCACACCACCCTCTCTGGCTTTCCTTCGGGGTCAGCCTTGAGAAATCAAAAAGTTTCCAATCATGAGTCCCGGGAGCCCCTCCCACAGCACTCAGCAGGCGAGGGGCTGCAATGGCAGCAGAGCCAGGAGCGCCCCCTCTGGCCACCAGACAAACAGGTGAGTTTGAAGAAGTCTTATACCCCAGCCTAGTCGCACAGGTGCCCCGTGCCCGGCAACGAGGGAGCGACTCTTCACCTGCACATCGAGGGGCAGATTTACGAGCCCCTTGCGACACTTTTATGCCCCCGTTGCATCACTTCTGTGACACAGCGGCGTCGTAAACCATGCTCCACTATGCAACAGATTTACAACGTGAATCATCTAGTGAGATGCGTCACGTTGTAAAGCCCTGCGCTACAGTATACCTGCGTACGGTATAATGCATGCAGGGTGAGCGTTCCATCGCAAGGTCGCCCCGTAAACTGACGCAGTGAAATCTACAAGATTTCACTTTATCACTTTTACGTCTATGCTGCGTCAAAACCCAATGCCTGCTTGTAGCAGGCGTGAGGGGTGACGCAGCACAGTAAGTATAGGGCACCCCTGAGCCGTGCTGGAGTTGGGTTGCGCTTGCGACACGATTCCAGCACTGCGTCACCTATACCCTGACAGATGAGTCACGCATCTGTCTCTCCTTGCGCAAGGGTGCGCCGCATTGTGGCGCATACATGCTGGAGCAAGGGGTTCCTAACGTCACGCAACATAACTGGCGCATACCTGCTGATTTGCAGGGATGTGCCAGTTATTGTAAATCTGCCCCCAGGTGTCCACCATGTGCCGGGGTCAGTGGGAGCCGGGCCCCAGTCCAGGCATTGAGAGAACCCCGCATGGGCGGTGGCACAGAGTCATTGCGATGCCTGGCTGGGTCCACCAGTACTGGGAGAGGAGGCCCTGGTGAAGAAGGGTCCAGTCATCCTCAGCTGACCACCAGTGGGGTGGGCACCCGAAGTCCAAGGACACCCTCCTGCCCCTCGCAGGGACAGCCCCTCGCGACAGCTGGGGTTCGCGCCTGGGCACTCCAAGTGGCATGGTGCCCCCCAAGAGGAGCTGGTGGTACCCTGGGGACCCCCACTCATGCCCATTCCAGGTGCCCGGCCGCCCCCTGATGGGCACTCCTCAGCCACCCAAAGTCCAGCTGTGTCACAGCTGGGCACTGGAGGAGCCAGGTAACAAGTCCAGCGCAGGGAGACAGAAAAATGTGGCCCCCATGGCCGTGACGTGGGGGTGCCATGGAGGGGGCTTCTGTCCATGGGTCCCTCCCAGACCCCCCGCCAGGGGCCCCACCTGGGAGGAGGACTTCAGAACGGCCCCTTGAGCACGCATGTGTTTACCATGCACATAGGTGCACGCATACCTTACCGCGTGTTGTAACGTATGCACATTAAATGTCACGAAAGCAAGAAACAAGGAAAAATGGAGAAAGGAGGAACCAATCTACACAGTTTTTTCAAAATAGGAGACAATCAATTCGCCTACTTCTATGGCATAAGTTCAGTGTGGAAATAATCCAGCATTCTAGACATCACCACTCGCACAAGGGAACATGATTACACATTTTATTTTTTGTAATCAACATTAAATCTTTTTATCTCAATTCTTATTTTCTTTTTTTCTTTTAAGAAACAAAAATGTTTTCTACAAACTCTTTATACACCATATATCACTATATACATACCTATATACAACATTTAACAACATAAGCACTTATGACAAAAATACAAAATAAACAAAAAATGCAAACTTTTTCTTTTTTTCACCCTTAAAAATTTTTGCAGCAAAGGCTGAGTGCCCTCCCATTAACTCTGGGCGGTGCACTAGGAGGTAGTCAGAAACCAATGGTTCAATACACAAATTCATAGAACCTCAATCAAAAAAGGTGTCACAGGGCATTAGTTTCCAAATAAATTTCAACATAAGGACTCCTTCATTTGGAAAGTGTCGACACGGTCGCGTTTCGGCCTTCCAATAAATCTGGCCTCTTCAGGACAGGGCGATAAAGAACAAGAGAATTTCAATCCGGCAGCTGCAGGAAAAATGGGCCAATTCAAGGACCACCAATAACTTCCGCAATGCGTACAAGCCTTTTAGTCAGCTGTTTTTGGAAGTATATTCACTAGCATCCCACTCTCTTTCTTTTTTCAGTTCACGGACTCTCTATACTCAGCGACTAGCTCCTCTATTCACCTCGCACGGAGCCGCCATCATGGCGGAATTACCTCATTAAATGTCACTCACCACGCACCCCCAGCGCGCAGACATTACACACGACACATTCCAATGTATCCTTATTTTTTAATTCAGTTTTATTTGCTCTTCACAGTCGTGTTCTTTAAATAAAGCACAAAAGTTTGAAAACGCTGTAAATAGAAGCGAAAATTAAGTTTTCAAGGTAATATTTCCCACAGTTTAAAACAAATGCGACCTCCAAGAGTGGAGGTGTTAATTTGTACCGGGGTCTGAGAGATGCAGCTACAGCGCCCCCTGCTGATGGAAGCAGCACTAGGAACCCCATCACAATGAATGGGAAAATGATTCTTTTTTACAAAGGAATAAATAAATGAAACCGGCCGTGTTCCGGAGGACTGCTCACTGAAAAGTAACTGCCAAGAACCGAAGTTTCTAAAGACCGATATTCAAAAGTTATTTGCAACATCAAATATTGTAAGTAATGATTCTGCTGACTCTACTTAAAAGTATGGTTTGTGATGTTAATTCAAAAATTTTTGTAGTTAAATGGAGAAAGTCAAAATGAGGAAACGTAACAGAAAAACTCAGCCGTTCTAAGGTAGATCATTAAGTCTTTCCAGAGTAAAGTAGAGCTGCGTTTTTTTGGGTATGTGATTTGTCAAAAATTAGATTACATATTTATTCTAAACATATTATTGCCCATTTATTTTGTATGAAAACGTATCTAAATCTACATATACACCGAATTCTACAGATCTGTAACACCTATTTTAACCCCTTCGCTGCGGCGTCTATTCCTCCGCAGCGCTAAGGGGACGGGGCGGCGAAACGGCGGTCCGGTGCTCGTGACGGAACCGCTCCGTCACGGCACGCGGGTGAGCTGTGCTTGTGACGGAACGGTTCCGTCACAGCCCCGCCCGCTCAATAGAACGCGCCACGCAGGCGCGAAAACAGTGCCGCGCAGGCGCGGCGGCGGGGCCGTGACGAAACCGTTCCGTCACCAGCACAGCCCACTCGAGGCTCGTGACGGAAAGGTTCCGTCACGAGCATGGGAGGGTATAAAAAAGCTGAGGTGCAACACTGCCACCTACTGGTCAATGTGGGTAAAGTCTTGTGAGGTAAAGACTTATCTGCTAACAGCCATTCCTTTGTGAAAACGCGTAGATGGAGCAGGGTTCCACATATACCGAAACTCGCTTGTATTCAGCCCTCTCTAAATAACCGGTAATATATGAATCAACATGTTTTGTCAACTAACAACTGCATTACACAACATTTCTAGTATCTAGAGGAAGCTTGTCTATGTGCTTTTACTAAGTTGAACTCGAGTGCATTAAGATGGCCGCCGAAAACGCAGGAACTGTATTGCGCATGCATCTGCTGCACTCACGAGGCGTGACGTCTCTCTGCCTTGGAGGGAATGTCTCGCTCCTGCGCACTAGCGCCAAAATGGCCGCTTTAAACCTCACATGCTAATGCTCATGCTGCAGCTTGTACTAAGCGTGTTCCTTTTGCTTAACTATTAATGTGAACGATAAAATAAAGTAATGGGTTAGAGTAGAAATAAGAGGTATACAGTGCCTTCATTTTTTTTGTATTCTAATATGTTTCCCTTTGACTTTGCTGATGGCTCCTACTTTGGGCCTGAATACTGTCACATCCGCCATCTTGGGCGATGCCGTGCACGCGCGCTCTGACTCCGAAATTGCGGAAGCATTGGCATTGAACAGGAGCCAGCACTCTTCTTACCCACGATGTGCCTGGGAACCTGCTCATCTGACCTCTAGAGAGGAAGTTAAACACTACTTTGTCTGCTAAATGTTACCAATATTGCTGGGTAGAATAAAAGTCATGGGGAATTGAATTGTGGGTGGGGATTCAACCAATATGAATTGAATTGAAATTATCTCATCTTATTATGGTGTGAGGACCTCTCCTCGTCTTTCTAACCAATCACTGAAGGGGAACACATAGATTTGCAACATTTAGGGGTGGTACATTGCCCTCGAAATGGTATAACTGAGGTAGGTTTAGATAGAGAAATTGTCCGACTTGTCTGAATATCTGACCTGTCACTGACCCAACGCACTCAATAAGTGATCGAGAGCAGAGGTGCTGGCGGTGCACTCTGTAAGAAGAATTGATTACCCAGTCGGGGTACCAAATTTGCTAGAGAGGGGTGTGACGCTGGCGTTGCACTTAGCTGAGGTCACCTGTCCTGATCTGCACCTGTCTTGTCCCGTGGGCACCCGATTAGTCGGGAGCCTGGTCCTGGTCTTTTTGCCCCAGCCCGTGGCCAGGATTGGTCATTGCACCATTCTAGGTAAATATAATCCATGTGGAACGTCCTTGTGCTAATTCCCTTTCTCCCCCTTCCCAGGTACCAATGTCTAAAGGTGTTACTGTGATTTCTTACAAACTGCACGTCCTACTGGTTACATTTCTGTTCATAAAATGTATGGTCATGAGAATGTGGCCCTTTTCATTTGACTCAAAAAATCTATCATAGATAAAGGTTTTTAAAACTCTCCGCAAGTCTGTGGTCATTCTAAGTAAGTAAAAGTGTTTAAAGATTGCCTGTTTATTCTAACTCCCTTATTCAATCCTCAGGACTTATAGTAAAGGTGACAAGGATTGGTAAGTCATGGTTTACAGGTATAAGTCCTAAGCAGACCTCTAGGCACTGATAAGGTGACTAAATTAGTATTAGTTAGGCAGGACTGCTTGTTCACAGTGTGAATGTGATATGGGCCCAGGCGAGTATGGTAAAACTGAGCTAGTAGGTCCCTGCGCGCTCTATCAGCATGACTTCAACCCGCTAAGGAATCAACAGGTTTTTGAGGGGCAGATTTACAATGAAAGTGACCCAGTGCGTTTCGCAAGCCCTTTGACTGCGCCACGCTGCTGCGCTCCTGAAGCACGGGGATGCAACGTATTTATAACAATATCTCGCAACTCTGCGCTTCCCCCTGCGCTGGCGTACACACTGCAGCCATGCATCATTGTGGGCACCCTGCACCACGGTGCAAGCATGCCTGCGTAACAGGAATGACTGTTGATGTGCAGGAAGGCTTCCCTTCCTGCACATAAACAATCAGAAATGGCGTTTTACGGCCTCCATGTTTGCTGCAACGTAACACATAGTATTCGCAGAACGTCATTGATTTGCTGATTGTTCATGTGCTCGAGGGGCACCTTCCTGCTCATAAACAATCACCGGAGGGGGTTTCCGCTTCCTATGAGTGCTGTGAAATGCAGGACACTTAGAAAGAGGGAAACAAATTGGAGAAATGAATACATTTCTCCTCATTGCGCCTCCCCTGGGGAGGCGCAGCTTTCAGACACATTTCCAGATTACAATTTCTCGTAAATCTTGAAATGTGTCTGGTTCCATGGGTCTTGCGTTAGCACAACGACAGCAACACCCATGGAACGCCCCTTCAAATGCTGCGTGTAAAGGGGCCGTATTTACAAGGACAGGGAAGGTCACGCAGGGAGGCTTTTCCTCTCCTTGTAAATATGAGGCCGAGAAATGCGCTGCCAGCGCGTCACAAAAAGAGACGCACTGGCAACGCAAGGGGCTTGTAAATCTGCCCCATACAGTGCACGTTAACCTCTTGAGGGGCGGACAGTTTTTTCTTTTTTAAATATATCCAAATAATGTGCTATGTAAATATACTCTGAAAACGAATGAGCACATTTTAGAAAACAAATCACGTGGAAAACGAGAGGACCCACCATATTTCTGGGAATGATCCCTCCCCTGGCACAAGGCACTCACTCTGCAGGCCCCGCCTTCGGCAGACTGAGCGTAGGAGGGTTTCAATAAGACTGAGTCTGAGAGGCAGCTGCACAGCTGGGGGGCAGGGCTGTGTCTCCTGATAGGTTATCTGCATACCTGATGGGGGAGACCAGGAGGGGGCACCAAAAGTACAGGGGCAGAGACTGGCGGGAAGTGAGGTGGGGGAGAAGCAAATAAGGGTGAGCGAGAGAGAGAGACACGGGGGAGACAGACTGTCGAGTGGTGATAGAAACAGACAGAGAGAGAAAAGAAACAAGCACAGAAGAGTGACACAAAATAAGCAGGAAAAAAGGTGTGAGAGGTAGATTGAGAGAGAACTAAAGGGAGAGGAATTCCGGGAGGGAGGGAGCAGTAGGCAGAGTGCAGGCAGACAGGAAGAAAGAGAGAGTCACCCTGGGTCTGACGACGACGGGTTGTTGCAGGAAGTGCTAGGGGCGGAGAAGAGACCAGCAGGTAATGGAGGTACGTGAGAGGTAGGGTGCACATAGAGGAAGGTATGAGGCGGGAGAGAGACTCAGGGGCATGTTATCAAGAACAGCGTTAAAATTATCGCCGCTTTAGCAGCAGAAAACAGCCACTAAAGAGGTGATAATGGGCTTGATAATATGCCCTTATGAATTTCCACAGAAGCCCAGGTTAACACCAGAACATGGGCTTCTATGGGAATTCAAAAGGGCATATTATCAAGCCCATTATCGCCGCTTTAGCTGCAGTTTCCTAACGCCGTTCTTGATAATATGCCCCTGAGCGAGGGAGGGTGGGGACTGAAATTGGCAGTTTCCCATGAGACAAAGCGAACTAAGAAAAGCGATGGATGAGATTAAGGGGGAGCTAACTAAATATACAGCGAGGGGAGGCGTGAAGGAAGAGGCAAAGGTATACAGGCAGGAAGGGAGACCCAGAGTCAGAGGAAGCCTGGCAGGCAGGGGAGGGACAGACTGGGAGCTGAGCCACAACAGCCACAGAAAGGGCAGGAGCAGATCGGAGGAGAGGCGTGGGGACGCCCTGGAGCGGGTGTGGGGGTCGGATAGAGTGAGGGAGTGAGCTAGCAGAGAGGAGGAGAAAGGGAAGGGACATGCCCACGGGAGGCAGAGGGTGAACACTGACAGGCATAGATGCCACAGAGGGACAGAGAGCAGTGCTCACAGAGAGCGAGAGGGAGAAAGAGGGTTTGGAGAGAGGCATGTCACCGTACAAGGGGAAGAGAGGCAGGCTAAAGGTCAGAGAGCGGCACACGCACATGCTGATAGTGAGGGGTTTCTGGACAGGTAGAGTGTGAACAGGCAAAAACAGACAGGAACAGAGGGAAGGAGATGCAGGCAGCCAGAACGGCAGTGAAGAAGGAGGCTGGTGGACAGACCTAGGCAGCAAGGAGCTGGAGACATGCAGGGTGAAGGCAAAACAAATACAAAGAATAAATATATATGTAGAGAGGCCATCATGCTGTAAATGACTATGGGGCATATTATTAACAACTAGCGATATTTATCGCTAAATAAGCTTAGTGACATTTTTTTTTATCGCCGTGCAAACCGTTGGTTTGTGGATGGTACAGAGAACTTTTTAGATGTTTTATGCTGCACTTGGATACATAATCCTCAACTTCAGAAGAAACAAATTGTGTTCCGTTGTCAGTAACTAAGAATTCTGGGAACCCTTCCTTCAAAAACACATCACTGAGGAATTCAACTACGGTTCTTGAAGACACTTCTCTCACAAACTTTATTTCAGGCCACTTAGAATAATAATCCATAAGGACCAAAGCAAACTTTGACGATGAATCAAGTGCATGAAAAGGGCCAACAATATCAAAGCCTCACTTGATCCAAGGTGCCGAAGGCGATTCTATAGGTGACAAAGGTGGAGTATGTACTTTTACAATTTTATCACAACTTTAGCATACAACACATGACTTTACAAAATCATCAATTTCTCTGTCAATTGAAGGCCACCAAAATGAAAGCCGCACCCTTTTTTTAGTTAATGTAGCCCCCAAATGTCCTTCATGTGCACATTTTACTAATCTTGCTCTTAAAGCAAGAGGAGGCACCAGCGTGTCACCTCTTAACACCAATCCACTTTCAATCGTAAGCTCATCTGCCACTTGAAGATATGTCTTAAACTCAAAATTAAGATTTCTTTTTTTGGGCCATCCATTATTGATGAATTTTATGACTTTTTCTAAAGACACATCATTAAGTAAAGCATGTCATTTTCAGACACAGCACACAACTGGGGAAGATCTAAAGCAGCTACAAGATATTCATCTCTATCTTGCTCATCCATATTATTACCTTTTTCAATGGTGTCAGAAGAACGAGATAAGAAGTCTGCACAAGCATTTTTGCTTCCTGGAATGTACTCAGCTGAAAAATCAAACTGTAACAATTTCGATGATAAGCATGCAATTCTAGGTGTGAAACCTCTCACATTCCTCCCACTAAGGATGTAAATCAGAGGTTTGTGATCAGTTTTAAGACAGAACTTTCTTCCCCAAAGAAAATTCCTAAACTTCATTATTGCCCACCAACAAGCCAATAATTCTTTCTCGATCACTGAATACTTCATTTCAGCTGATGATAACACTCTAGAGGCAAACCCAATTGTGTTTAGCTCTCCTTCTTTATTTTGGGAGAGCACTGCGCCAAGACCCACATTACTTGCATCCACTGTAAGGGTACACATAAGAGTAGGATCAAAATGCTTTAAAATTGTTGGAGAACTACGTTGCTGTTTCACCCAATCAAAAACGTCTTGACACTCTTTGTTCCACTCAAATACAACACCTTTCATCAACATGCGTGATAGTGGTCTCAGTTTACTTGCAACATTTTGGATAAACCTCGAGTAAAGCTCACATAATCCCAGAAGGATTTGAGAGTGCTTTTGTCAGATGGAGCTTTTGCTTTGATAATGGACTCAACAAGGCTGGTTTTAGGAAGAATCCCTTTTTGGTTAACCAAATGCCCCAAGTAGTCAACTTCACTTGTTGCAAAGACACACTTGTTGCGCAAGACTACTTCATTTGTTTGGAATCTAGATAACACTTCTTTCAGTATGACATCATGTGAACTTCTATCAGGAGCATAAATAAGTACATCATCCTGAAACACAGAAAGTCCATCAATTCCCTTTAACATATTGGACATGATCCGTTGGAAAACGAATGCCGCTGAGGCGAGCCCAAACGGCATACGCAAGTATTGGAAAGTTCCAAAAGGAGAAACGAAAGCAGTGAAAGGTCTGGACTCTGGTGCCAATTCTACCTGGTGGTAGGCAGATGCCAAATCTAACTTTGTGAAAACTTTGGTATTTTTCAAACTAGACAATAACTCATTTATGTTTGGAAGGGATGTGAATCAACCCATATTTCTTTAGTGAGGCAGCGAAGGTCCACACAAACCCTTAACTCTCCATTCTGTTTTCTTGCCACAACTAATGGAGACAACCACAGGGATGACTCCACTGGTTCAATGATACCCTTAGTACATAATGTGTCAAGTTCTTTTTCAAGATCCTGTCTAATTCTGAAAGGAACATTCCTAAGTTTATGTTTCACATGACAAGCATCTTCCTTTACAATAATCTTGTGTTGGAAATGTGTTATTTTTCCCAATTCACCTGAAAACACGTGTGGATAATCATTAATTAGATTTTCTAATTTAGGACTGTCTCTTATTGCAAGTACTTGTTTTTTTGTACCAGGCCTGAGTACCATTCCAAATAAGCCTTGGTGAAACCAGCCTAAAATGTTTAACCTTTTGTGTGCCACATACATTTTTCCCAAAATTTTACGTCCTTTGAATTCCGTAATTTCTTCAATGTACCCAGAAAGATTTATCTCACGTCCCTCATAAGAAACAGCTTTCCGGTCTGGAGGAAGAAGAATTCTATTTGGCCATGTTGTGTGATAAAGTTCTAGAGTAATCATTGAAATTCGTGCACCAGAGTCAACTAAAAGATTAAGCACACGATCCCCTACTTGGATATTTACATAAGGATCAACACATAAATCAGGGTCTCCTGTGATGACCCCATCATCTTGAACAACAACCACTATATTACTGAGGTCTTTAGTAATGAACTCTTCATCATCACGCAAATTGTCTTCATCAACCACACATTTTACAGGAGCAGGTTTTTGATTAAATCTATTCTTCCCCGTTTGACATACCTTTGCAAAATGACCTATTTTGTTGAAAATTTTACATGTTACAATTTTCGCTGGACATTTACTATTAGGACCATGTGGCTTATATCCAAACCTAAAACAAATGTTAGTTTTTGAAAAAAATTAATTTTATTTTTCAAATGACTGTTGTCCCTCAGAAGCTTTGTTGTAAGTTACTTTAGTTTCTTTCACCTTTATGGCAGTAATTGCTTCATTTTTTTTCTCTTCCAATTCCTTTGCTGAGATCTGTGACGTTTCAATACTTTTTGCTACTCTAATTGTTTCTTCTAGAGTAGGATTTCTTATCGTTAATAGTTTTTGTTTGATAGTTTTATCTGTACATTTAGCTATGAACTGGTCTCGGGCAAGTTGATCTGCAAAGTTCTCGAATTGACAGTCTGACACAATGTAAATGTAAATGTAGTTGAGCTTATATAGCGCACAGCTACCCGCAGTGGGTTTCCCGGCGCTTGCTTAGGGAACCCTTCCTGGTATTCCCCTGTGAGATAGCAGGGTATCCACAAGGTGAAAGTCTGGCATCCCGCCGCGAGGGGCCGTTGTGGAGATTAAGCAAGCTATTGCCCAGAGTCGCAGAGTGTGATCCCGTGAGTCGAGGAGGCACCGGGGCAAGAATTATCGAGTCCGTGGAATTTTTAGCCCAAGACCCGCCGAGGCGGGGAATTGAAGCCTGGTCCAGGACCGATCTCAGCTTCCGGGTCTGCTGCCTCTAACCCCTGAGCCACACTTCTCCACAAGACTTCTTAATGCTGTTATATAGTTGTCCACATCTTCACCAGTGTTTTGTGTGCGTAAAAAAAATGTGTGTCGAAGAACTACTAAGCTAGGTTGCACATCGAATCTTGTTTGTAGCTTTTTGACTGTTTCTTGATATTCATCATGAATTTCACCATCAGCTTGCACAGGATTTTGAAGATCTTTTAAAATTTCTCTTCCCTCATATCCCAATGGTGTAGTAAGATGTACTTCTTTCGTTCAGCACGAAATTTCATAGCACCAATTGCGCCAAGATAGGTCTCAAAACCATCGAACCACTTCCGCCATTTGATTGGCGGGTCCCCTGGTGTTTCTAGAAATGATGTGGGTGGAGAAACTGCTTGCATAGTCATAAGAAAATGTAAATGTATAGATTAGAACAGTTCAAACATGTGCATACTCCGCTTATAAAAAAAATAAATATATATATATATATATATATATATATGACTCTTTAATTAAACACAAACCTGTAATATGTAAGAGAAAAAACTTTAAAAAATTTACTAAATGAACACTTTTCTGTAATGCTTGTAAAATTTCCTCCTTTTACATTTAATTTATGCCAAATATTTATTGTGATATTTGTATTTACATGTTCTTAATGTTGAAAAGTGAGCCACACTAACTTATTTGAACAGTCCACAAGATGGCAGTGTTTCTATAGACTTTGCAGAAATAATATGCCTTTGACAAATTCGACATAAAATCCTTTCTCTGACAAATGAATGAGATTACTTTTTTTGTATAGTGTATGCCGCTCCCATTGTTTATTTGTGCCAATTTATAGAAATAGGAATGTCTGTAGACAATCTCCTTTATGACGCAATTGTATTTCTGACTTTTAGCCGTGTTAAAAGAACCCTTTGTGACGTCAATCCTTTTGCCTCCTTCTGCGTTTCAGAGGTGGAACGCAAACGTAACTATTTACTGCGTCATACGTACTTTGTTGCACGTCCGTTTTTCAGTTGCTGGAACGCATGCCTGAAATATGCGTTCCAGTGCCACTAATTTTTCTTTTGCGCTCTGCTCACAGTTTTACTTGAATACAGGCTAATATCATTCCCCCTGAAAGCAAGCGCAGCTTACCGCTATATAGATCACCGATTCCCTGCTTCATCAAAGTGCTTTTCCGATTACCAGTGTTAAGGTTGCCGCGATGGACAGCAATTCTTCTAATTTTCCTTCTTTTCTTTTAAATTGCTGTTCGTTTCACGTTGCCGACACTGTTGGAGATAAGGATCTTTCTTCAATGCTTCCGGACCTTCTTTTCATCTGTTTATTGATTTTTATGATCGAAGAATGACTCACAGCCATTTCGTGGGTTCGTGTGGGTAGTCCAGCACCCGTCGCCAAAAAGATGTCATAAGGAAGACAGACATCAGGTAGGATTTTGATGGTTTATTCACTCTTCAACTGGACACCCGAGCAGAGACACAAGTACATGGTGTATCTCAGAGCAACTGTTGTCACTAGAATATTCATACACGACAGCTCTTCAACATAGAACACTTGGAGCGTAAGATTCCAGTAATGTTGCCTTGCAACAAGCAAAGGCAAATACAATCATAAATACTACACTGTCGCTAACTGCTGTTAGCGACAGCTTGCTAATAGGGCGATAAAATTATCGCCACTTTGCGGCCAAAAACAGCCGCTAGAGCGGCGATCATCTCATATCGCCCACCTTGATAATATGCCCCCATGTGTTTTGGTTTGGAGTAGAATTATATCGGTTGGATTGGAATTGTTTATTGTGGAATATTGTGTGGTGGAATTGTGTGGTATAGAGTGGATTTGTGTAGTGGAAGTATGTGGTACAATGGATAGATAAGGGTGAGAGCTGCACAGAATAGATAGCCTATATCAGGATGTGTAAACACCAATATATACTCATGTCAAGATATGCTGACATCAAAATACATCAACATTAGGGTATATGCTGACAACAAAAATATGCTGATGTAAAAAATTGCAGTGCTTTTCCTGGGGGCCTTCTTGTCAGGGGGTCCCCTGAGTGGTATCTTAAGAGCAGACAGGCTTGCAGTAGGTGCAGCCACTGATGGGTGTTCCCCTACTTCGGTCTGGTCTCCAGGACTCCAGGACGTGGGGTGCAATTTATCCAAGAGGCGGGGCAAAGCAGCAGCTGTCAAACTGAGGACGGCACATAAAGACCAATGTGGGGTCACTGCAACAGAGCCTCCAACCCTGTGAGTGTGTCTGGCCATTGGGCAACCCCTACCATGACCTACTGGCCCTGGACACCAGTAGCAAGACCTGCTGAAGCACAGAGAAGGAT
Organism: Lissotriton helveticus; assembly: GCF_964261635.1. Classification (NCBI taxonomy): domain Eukaryota; kingdom Metazoa; phylum Chordata; class Amphibia; order Caudata; family Salamandridae; genus Lissotriton; species Lissotriton helveticus. The sequence goes on from NC_136067.1 coordinate 2,134,995,326, forward strand.
CCTGGTACAAGAGTCTAGGCAGCACAGTCTGTGGTTGTTGCCATAGATACTGGCGAGGAGTGGAATGTCCATGACGCTTCTCTCGGTACCCAGGGCCTATGAGGAGCCCATCATAGAAGCCATTAGCATTTTTCACAAAATAACCTGAGTTTCATGGTGTGAGAAGACACCATGGAGCTGAACTTAGGACCACTTTCTTAGCAATCTTCTAGGAGCGCTTGAGACCAAGCGGGAATAGGGGTGGCCTAACAGTCCAGGCTGGAGTGAACCATCTGTGCTGGAGATATGGCTGCTTTTAGAATGGTTGCAACTCTACTACAATGCACAATCCAAAGAGCAACTGGACCTTAGTCCCACTGCAAAGGGGTAAGCACACAGACCACGGCCGGCTTGAGTTGTAGCCTCCTCATTCGCCTACAGTGGGACGCTCTCCACAGCACAGCGCAGCAAGACACAATGTGTTAGAGAGCAGGGAAAGGGGCAGCTTTAACCTGTGCTGCCATTCCAGTGCTTCTGAGATCCATTCGTGTTTGTGAGTGCACGATGGGCCAACATGATAGGAGGTGTTTAAGACCACCACTGTCACCGTCTGATTCCTCGGGAGCAGTGCCCACAATATGCCCACCTTCTGGAAGCACCGATTCTGTACTTTGCAACAGAAGTTCAGCGTGGCCAGATGAGGGGACGGGTTATAGGGAGGGTACTGTGGGGAGGGAGACCTGAAACAAGATGGCATGCAATGAACTGTTTGATGTTAAAAGTCACTATTGAATAAGGTGTCAAATATCCTCCAACAGAAACCTGTTCTTACCTGTAGGAAAAAAAACATGTTAAACTTTGATCACCAGTAACAGGATAGAAGCTTCTAGTTTGTAGAGACTGATGAAATGACCATGCTTTCATACAGTGGTTTGATTATATGCCTATGAAATTCTAGAGACTCAGAGCGCTGGTTATAAGTCACCTTTCATCAGTGCTTGTTTTACATTTACCTTAATATATTGTCTTGCTGTATCTTAAATATTGTTCATGACAAAGGACATAGGAATTTAACAGAATAGTGTCCTAAAATAACCAACAATATTGTGATTTTACAGTTACAGAAATAAAATAAATACATTTTGTTTGGTAATAGTGCTCTCCAGTGTCAGATTTGGGAACTGCACCCAATGTTGTGATTTTCTCTTTCCTTATGTCTGTGCAAAAATTAAATGCTAATTGACTTTAAAATACTGCTCTGTGCTGAAACTGATGAGCCAGCATTCACAACAATCCAAACATGCAATAGAGAAGCCTCTACCTGTCTCTGTGGTCCAGGACTTGGAGAAAACTTTGAGGATGAGAATCCCAGAGCTGCTGCAAAAAATGCACCCACAGAAAGAATACAGGGAGGAACTCAGAGCCACACTGCACACAAGACTGGATCTTCAATAACAAGCACTGGCCCAGAGACTTGACAGCTATATCTAGTGTCGGCCACGTCCAAGAAGGCTGCTGTGATTCTTTCATGTTCTTTGACGTTCCATGGAGCGTCTTACTTGACTTGCTCCAATACACCATAATACAACACATAAAAGGAACGAAAAGAAAAGGCATAAACAAAGAATGCAAAACATAACAATGTTAGTACAAGCTGGCCATTTACCTACTCATGAATGTTCCAAGATATATATTCTCTGCCATAATACCTAAATGGACCACATGTGTACACATAATACCAAGCAGGTATAACAGGTGTTTTCTGCAGCGTTCCCCATGTTACCCACGGGAGAGACCATGTCAACCACCACCCGCTGCCTCGTACTGCCCCTAGCTACCTGGCTGGAGTTACAACGATGCAGCATGAATTTGTGTTTCTTGAGTGTGAATAAAGGCTAAAAACAAGCCCAATCCCCCTAAAAGGTAGCCCAAAACCAAACAAATATATTACTAAAAGAAGCCAAAATGATGTTTAACACTCAAAATTGAAAAAAAGGCTAAGAACCGATAAGCAACAAGCGCGAGGCAGAGAGCGGGAGGCAGCGCTTGCACAACTGTGGCATTTAGAGGAGGTAGGAGGGAGGAACACTATATTAAAATGTAAGCAGCTGTTGCACCGAAGCTGACCACAGACAAACAATAACAGAGGAGGAGACCTTGACAAAACAAGCACTGGTAATGCCTGTGTGATGAATAAATAAGCCTATTTTAACAATCTATATCCAGGATGAAGGAAAGAGCTCTCTGACAAGTATCACAGGAGTGGAGATGATTGTGGCAGCAGGGAGTTGGGGATCTCGGTTTGAATCTCGGTGGCACAATATCCTATGATTCTGGTCACCTAATCTCACCATGTGATAAGTTGCTCTATTTAAATGTGCTGACAGATGAAAAACCGAAAGAGGCAAAAGTTTATGAAAAAATTGTTCCACCAAAGCGAATGCTAGCAGTATTTCGGGCACGGGAAACTGATAAGAGAAGCAGAGGAGGAACAAGAATTGGTAAATGCAATCAAATATGCAACTGATAATAGAAATGGAGGCAAAGTAAGTGGCCAGCACAGGAACCAATGAAAATCCAGGAAAGAAAGGGGGCGTGATGTAAGCCCCCTTTGAGATTTATATTAAACACCATTGACTTCACAAAGCACAGCACAAGCTCTGTGCAGGCAAAACTTAAAAAATGAACACAGACCCACTGACAATTGGGGAGGAATGCCAGCCACACTTCCACTGAAGAATGGAAGTCAAGCACAGCCTTCCTTCAATAATGAAGGAAGAAAGAAGAATGAAACACTAGTGATGGAAGGAGGATGTAAGACCACCCTGGTGGTCATACTGTTATAACCTGGCAACACTGTTAAGTATATCGAGCCCCCAGTCAGGAGCTCTCAGGCCAGGGACCCCGGCACAGTGCTGGGTGGGCCTTGAGAGCTCCCCTCCCCATGCGGTGGCACCTGGGGGTTACTGTTATGCCCCTGCATGTAATCTGTATATGGATCAGTTAACCTAACAAAAACGTGCAGTGAATGGGACTCTCTGGAATTAATGTTTTCACAGCACACTTCTCGATATGTACATGTAGGGGCATATTATCAAGCAGTAAAACACAAACAATTGAAGAAGGGTCTGAGGGAAATTTAAAGACCTGCCCAGTTCGTATCCCCCTAACTGTAATCCTAACAACAAAAGAACCGGGGGTCTATAACGGAGCTTCAAGTACTCCGAGCTGCTGCAAAACTCCTACATAAGTGAGTTAGGCGCTAATAGAGCTACATAAGTCTCTATATCAGAATGTGTGACAGGACAAACCTGTCGAAGGACCTACTGAGATTGTTGGTAAGACCCGTACAGAGATGTGTTGGATTCCCATCAAATAGGTATGTAGATCAAGTGTTCTCATTTGGTCATCCAAAAATGGGGTGGTATGTCTCTTGATCAATGAGACCCATCCATCGCCCTTACTCAATTGGGTTGCACCATCAATCGCTAAGGTACCCATGAACAAATGATAAAGATGGGATCGAGTGCAGTGCAAAAATCAAAAGATGTGTGAGTTAAAAACAAGGGGTAAAAGGATCAATAGGCGAAAAACTCTAATGTAATTTGTCCTTTCCCTCAAACAAACGAGAACCATGCAGAGGAAGCAGTCTAAACATATAACTGCATTTACAAGGCCAACATGTTTCAGCCGGTAGGGACAAGATCCCATGGCTTTCTTCAGGGCCAGAGTTCTAAGCATTAGCTACTGCATACATAAAGTGAACGTAACGACAATCTGTAAAGGATATACATAAATAGTCCAAAATCGTGTTCCTCTGTACCAAACGGTGTCTCTTACATCTGTTAACAAGAAACAAGAAATAAATTGTAGTAAGTCCTATCAAAACAGGAAAGACCTGGCACTGGCTTCTACTAATTAAGCCAATTTATTTTACTAATGTTACTCACCTGAATAGTACAGGGAGTGTACCTCACCTCTCCTGGAACCCAGCTCAGGAAGAAGGAGGCCCCGCTCTGTGAAGGCAAGGAAGGGGTAATGAACGGAAGGGTGGACAGTACTACTCTATCTCTCCCTCCAATACATAATATAGCCCCTATAACAGTCAAGCTTCACAGAGCCACAAAAAATCCTAAGGGTGGAATAAGTCACAGAGCCCATAAAAGTTCCAGGTTCCCAAGATCCATCACTTATTGTAAAAAGCTTTCCTCTAAATATGAGTGTCCTAAATAGGATGGAGCTAAACTGTAGCAGGTTTAGATCTAGGCTAGCAAAAGTTTGACAGACCAAGCCTGGTCTCATATCCCAGAAACATAGGTGAACCAGTCTATGCCACCCCAAAAGAAAAAAGGCCAAGAATAAATCCTAATGAGCCACTAACCTGTCCGGCGTTGTCTCATCGCAGGACCCGAGCTTGGTGGAAGGCCAAAAATGGCTGCCCACAGGAAGCTTATAAAGGAGATAGGGGCGGAGTATCACGTACTCTCGCGGGATTCGATTGAACTACAGAGTGATGTCACAATCCACTGTGTTGTAGTTCACCCAAGAACTACAAGATGACATCATTACGGCCATCTTTGTAGTTTGAACTAGTTCAAAAATAAAGGTGCTTTATTTAACCATAGCGCAAGTGTATGCAAGCGCGAAATAGTCGACCGAGCTGATGTCTATTTATAAAGATCCATCAAAGTGGTCTCTGATAATGATCCCCAAATGAACCCAAAGAAAGGTAGCCAATGGTGGGAAGGGGGGAGGAGGAAGAGGGGGGCTGAATCATCCGCCCCTCACTTCAAAAACTGAAGTGGTAGAGGGCTGTCAAAACAGTACAATATCGTGCTATGCCTGCCATATCAGAATAATGATGTTGCTTGTTAGTTCAAACTCACATATAGGCAAACAGTGTGCCAAGGGTACATCTGTAGAGATCCCTAAAGGACCAAAGTGAAGGTGGGTGACCCTAGACTCAAAGGAAACTGAACCTAATACCTCCCCATAAGATTCAGTGGTGCAGACTAGAGCACATAGTGTCCCTAGCGAAAGAACTACCTCCATAAAGTGTAGTCTAAGAGAAAGACCCGCAGCTGGCAGCTGCTCTAAACAGTAAAACACAAACAATTGAAGAAGGGTCTGAGGGAAATTTAAAGACCTGCCCAGTTCGTATCCCCCTAACTGTAATCCTAACAACAAAAGAACCGGGGGTCTATAACGGAGCTTCAAGTACTCCGAGCTGCTGCAAAACTCCTACATAAGTGAGTTAGGCGCTAATAGAGCTACATAAGTCTCTATATCAGAATGTGTGCCAGGACAAACCTGTCGAAGGACCTACTGAGATTGTTGGTAAGACCCGTACAGAGATGTGTTGGATTCCCATCAAATAGGTATGTAGATCAAGTGTTCTCATGTGTTCTCATTTGGTCATCCAAAATGGGGTGGTATGTCTCTTGATCAATGAGACCCATCCATCGCCCTTACTCAATTGGGTCGCACCATCCATCGCTAAGGTACCCATGAACAAATGATAAAGATGGGATTGAGTGCAGTGCAAAAATCAAAAGATGTTTGAGTTAAAAACAAGGGGTAAAAGGATCAATAGGCGAAAAACTCTAATGTAATTTGTCCTTTCCCTCAAACAAACGAGAACAATGCAGAGGAAGCAGTCTAAACATATAACTGCATTTACAAGGCCAACATGTTTCAGCCGGTAGGGACAAGATCCCATGGCTTTCTTCAGGGCCAGAGTTCTAAGCATTAGCTACTGCATACATAAAGTGAACGTAACGACAATCTGTAAAGGATATACATAAATAGTCCAAAATCGTGTTCCTCTGTACCAAACGGTGTCTCTTACATCTGAATAGTACAGGGAGTGTACCTCACCTCTCCTGGAACCCAGCTCAGGAAAAAGGAGGCCCCGCTCTGTCCGGCGTTATCTCATCGCAGGACCCGAGCTTGGTGGAAGGCCAACACATCTCTGTACGGGTCTTACCAACAATCTCAGTAGGTCCTTCGACAGGTTTGTCCTGGCACACATTCTGATATAGAGACTTATGTAGCTCTATTAGCGCCTAACTCACTTATGTAGGAGTTTTGCAGCAGCTCGGAGTACTTGAAGCTCCGTTATAGACCCCCGGTTCTTTTGTTGTTAGCATATTATCAAGCCCAATATTGCCACGTTATCTGCACTTTTCAGCAGCTAACGTGGTGATAAATGTACCACAGTATTAGCAAGCTGCAGCTAACAGGCCTTAGTGCGAGTTTTTAGGTGATAGTGGCCCGTTTTTTTTTTACCAAGCAAGTTAGCAATATTTGTCGCTAATTACATGCAAAGTAGGCGTTCCCGTGAAAAAAGGCACACAAACACCACTACTTCATATTATCAAGGGGCTCCTTGAAATTCTGAAGAGCAAGTTACTTAAGACCAGAAAATAGCTTGTCTTAAAAAATGATGATAAAACTTGGGCCCATATCTCTGCAGGTTTTGGCACTGGCCAGCGATGCAAGCAATGTTGCAGCGCTGCCCTGCGACAAAACTACAGTGCAGGAACGCGCACAATCAATAAGATAGTGTGCATTCCTGTGCCACAGTCATGAAAAGTGTTGGTGCGCTGTGACAAGACAGCGTTGCAACACTTCTCTCTACGCCCTTCTTGGGACAGCATGGATGTGCTGTAATCACTGGACAGTGCTCCATGACGCAAGTAATGCCAGATACATTAATGACGCTAAAGTCATGCATTCCTGAAGTCGTGTCATAACCATGACACAACTCCAGCAATGCATGGGGCCAGCCCATCCCTTTGGCACTGCGTGTGGTGGTTGCGCGCCTCAGTGTCATTGTTTTGAAGCATCGATGGAGTGTTGGTGCGGAGGGAGTTGACAAGACGTTCTACGTTGGCCTTGAACCAGCTACGAGGGGGTGCGATGATGGCGGTATCGTCCAGTGGGCAACGTGAAGACATGAATTTAACAATTTTGGTCGGTCCAAGAGAGTCCGATGTTGTGGCTGTAGTCGAAGTTCCCGCTGGTGGAGGTGACGTGCTCGACCGTGTGTTCTGCTATGTGGCTTGAGATGACTTGCTGTTTATGTCTGATGTAGCGCACCTTCCCCAGGAAGGGCTGGTGTTCTGTTCACTGGGGTTCTCCATGTGGAACTTGAGTACGCAGAGTAGGATGTCTTCGGTGGATGGGACACCCTGGGGTGGAACGAGCTCTGCAATGGTATTGGAGAATAGAGGGCCATGGCCCAGAGGGTCTGCACATGAGGAGCCACAGAGGATGTGCTTGCGGCATGTCCGAATCTGGGAGTTGAGGTGGTCCATGGTCACTCATGGGTCATTAGAGTGTGTGGTCAGTCGTAGTGTGCTTCTGTTGGTGATGGCAATGCCTCATCCCTGACGGTTGGGGTGCTCCTTGCGGGTGATTCTGCATCCGTCAGTGATGGCAATGGCAATGTCTGGTCCAGAGCTGAGATTGGTCCTGGCAGGTGAGGTGGCATTCAGGGTTGATGGCGAGGAGGGTGCTAGCGTTGTAGAGTTGGAGTGTCCAAGAGGAAGGCTTCTTGGTGCTGAGCTCTCTCCATGGGCAGACGGATGCAAACATAGTAGCCTATGGGTTTCCTTTGGCACAGGAGACGACCATTACAATGCAGGGAGTACATCATAACAACGCAACTCCGACAACGCAGGTGCCTTTACATCCGATTTGATTACAACCCAGTCAGTCAGTCAGTCAAATACTTTATTGGATAAATCAATATCATAAAAAGACATTGGTACAATTAAAAATATAATACACAATATATACAACAATAGTATACAGAAATATGACAAATATGTGGCCGTTAAAATTTGATAAAATGAGAGTAAAAATGGCAATCTACTATTTTGGTTTACATTGCTACATCACTGTGGATGTCTAAAATAAGTTCATTCTAATTAGGATCAACCAAGTTCATTGGGACACGATTAATCTTGTTCCTGATCTGGACAGCGGCTACTGAAAAGCTAGCAACATGGAAAATTACACGGTGGGTGTTTAATAATTGTAAATACAGGAGAGCTGGCTTTACTTGTAGAAACCCTGCCTCCCTCAGTATAGAAAGCAGGAACTTCTTCCTGCTGTCCGCGTAGTGTTCACAGAACATTAAAAAATGTGTTGTGTCCTGTGTGAAAAAATTGTCACAGTGACATGGGCTAGCCTTTTCTGGATTTCACCATTTGGGAAATCAGCCTAGGGTCAAATTAATCAAATTAAAATGAAAACGGGTTAAAAGATGCCTATGGTAGGGACGGTTAACCAAAGTGAGATAGAGTTCGTGTTCAGGTGAGTTAACTAAGATGAGATTAGCTCTAACAGTGGATTTTCCTAACATTTTCCAGCAGGAGACAATCTTTCAGGATGATGTGCTTGAGGGAAATTTCCTGATTTAGCCAGGTCTTCAACCAGCAGGTTAGAGGGGCTGTTTTTATTGTGTCAGAAACGTGCCTCACCCCCAACTCAGTATGGATGGTATAGGTTGGTGTGGTCTGATCTCAGGAATTTATTTTCAGTCACCTGAATTCTGTCTTGGGGGCAGTAACCCCATATTGAGCTACCAAAAGTGGCAACTGCAAGACTACCAGATTACAACCCATTGTGAGGTCAGTAATGGGGTAAAATTAACTTTTGCGGGTGGAGATGGGTTTTGGATGTAGTATATGAAAATTGGGGTGTGTTTGGGGGTAAAATATGAAAATTGGGTTGTGTTTGGGGGTAAAATATGAAAATTGGGTTGTGTTTTGGGTGAATTTTAAATTTTTGTGTGTGTTTTCGGGGATCTAAAAGGTATTTCAAGATTAACTGTTGGGTTTAGGGTGCTAAGGTTATTTTTATGTTACACTCATTGAAGTGGAAATAGTGATATTTATGTCAACGCTATGCAACACCTACTCTACTGTTGCAATGTGCCTAGTAATAGTATGCTTTGGAATTTAATGCAAAGTCATTGCATGTGTCGTAAATACGTATGTGCCTTTGGCACACGAGTGGTACGCCCGCTGCGCATGTGCACACACCGTCCACCATTGAGAGGTGGGGGTCATGTTCTACATGCAGACTGTAATGCAGCCTGCATTGCAAACAGGCAAGTGCGCATGACTGCTTTGGGCTGCCTGAGTGGGCCTAACAGTCATTGCACAGTTGAGTGGGCATGCCAATCTACCCATGCCCTGCTCCGTGTTTGGAGCAGTCCTACCCACCCTCCCACCCCTGAGGATACATAGCATGATTACGTCAGTTAGTTATCATCATGTGATGTTTGTATCTCTTCTGCACTGACTGAGGCAGTGGGGCGACGCTCTTCCACCATAGCGGACGAGACGCCACTGGGGTGGCGTCACCTATGTGTGATAGGCCTGAGAGACATTCCCCCTGCCCTCCTGCACTGTTCGTCCTACCTTCTCCTTTCCTGTACATTGACACCGTGGCACAATCCACTGCACTCTCTTTGAATCTGTGACTCAGCCAGCAGGAGCAGGAGCATCAGCCAGGTGTGATTTCACTAGGTTGGGTACAGCAGTTGCAGGCTGGTCTGCTGGTGGGCCTCAAGATGCAGTTGATGCAGCAGAGTCCCCTTAGGCGGGATATTGCAGCACTCACGAAAAACAAGTTTGGCGTAGCACAGGGGACTCACCCTCCACAGCGTACGGGTATCCAAACATCATCCAGCCTGAGATGCGGGGACACGGCACACACCGTTGTTAATCCCCCTCCGTGCACCCTGGTGTAGTGTTGGATTGCAGTATGCCCGCCTTCCTCCCTTCCATTAACAGCTCCAAAGGTCACAAGACAGTCTATTCACACAGGTCAGCAACATGTCTCCACATGTCCTGCCAGACTTGAGCCCCAAGTCCGGGCGATCGTTGCGCATCAATGTTTACCAACACGGATCATCGACTCCACAGCTACTCCACATTCCACTTCAGGCCCCAGAAGCAGGTCTAGCGGGGGATCCAGGAACCAGGCGCAGGTCCAGAGAGGGGTCAAGGAACCAGATGCAGGTCCAGCGAGGGATCCAGGAAACAAACGCAGGTCTAAGGAGACATCCAGGCACCAGACGCAGGTCCAGCGAGGCATCCAGGCTCCAGACGCAGGTCCAGCGAGGCATCCAGGCACCAGACGCAGGTCCAGCGAGGCATCCAGGCTCCAGACGCAGGTCCAGCGAGGCATCCAGGCTCCAAACGCAGCTCCAGCGAGGCATCCAGGCTCCAGACACAGGTCCAGCGAGGCAATCAGGCTCCAGACACAGGTCCAGCGAGGCATCCAGGCTCCAGAAGCAGGTCCATCGAGGCATCAAGGCTCCAGACGCAGGTCCAGCAATGCATCCAGGCACCAGACGCAGGTCCAGCGAGGCATCCAGGCTCCAGACGCAGGTCCAGCGAGGCATCCAGGATTCCAAGCGCAGGTCCAGAGAGGCATCCAGGCTCCAGGTACAGGTCCAGCGAGGCATCCAGGCTCCAGACACAGGTCCAGTGAGGCATCCAGGCTCCAGACACAGGTCCAGCGAGGCATCCAGGCTCCAGAAGCAGGTCCATCGAGGCATCAAGGCTCCAGACGCAGGTCCAGCAATGCATCCAGGCACCAGACGCAGGTCCAGCGAGGCATCCAGGCTCCAGGTGCAGGTCCAGCGAGGCATCCAGTCTCCAGGCGCAGGTCCAGGGAGGCATCCAGGCTCCAGACGCAGGTCCAGCGAGGCATCCAGGCTCAAGAGGCAGGTCCAGCGAGGCATACAGTCTCCAGGCGCAGGTGCAGCGAGGCATACAGGCTCCAGGCGCAGGTCCAGCGAGGCATACAGGCTCCAGGCGCAGCTCCAGCGAGGCATCCAGGCTCCAGACGCAGGTCCAGCGAGGCATACAGGCTCCAGGCGCAGCTCCAGCGAGGCATCCAGGCTCCAGACGCAGGTCCAGCGAGGCATCCAGGCACCAGACGCAGGTCCAGCGAGGCATCCAGGCTCCAGACGCAGGTCCAGCGAGGGATACAGTCTCCAGGCGCAGGTCCAGCGAGGCATCCAGGCTCCAGACGCAGGTCCAGCGAGGCATCCAAGAACCAGACGCAGCTCCAGCGAGGCATCCAGGCTCCAGACGCAGGTCCAGCGAGGCATCCAGGCTCCAGACGTGGGTCCAGCGAGGGATACAGTCTCCAGGCGCAGGTCCAGCGAGGCATCCAGGCTCCAGACGCAGCTCCAGCGAGGCATCCAGGCACCAGACGGAGAACCAGCGAGGCATCCAGGCTCCAGGCGCAGGTCCAGTGAGGGATCCAGGAACCAGACGCAGGTCCAGTGAGGGATCCAGGCACCAGATGCAGGTCCAGCGAGGGATCCAGGAGCCAGATGCAGGTCCAGCGAGGGATCCAGGAGCCAGATGCAAGTCCAGCGAGGGATCCAGGAGCCAGATGCAGGTCCAGCGAGGGATCCAGGAGCCAGATGCCAATTCAGCGAGGGATCCAGTAACCAGACGCAGGTCCAGCGAGGGATCCAGGAACCAGATGCAGGTCCTGTGCGTCAACCAGGATCTCATCCTGGTCAACTGGGATGTTGGGTGTCTTGAGGCGGTTGCTGTTGGGTGCTGCACTATGCCCTGGCTGCTCAAATCTGTGTTTTTGCTTTTTTTTGTGAATCGTTTATATTGGAGGTAGACAGATAGGCTAAGTCCAAACTTGCTGGTTATCGTGCTTTTTCTATTGCTAAGGGCTTATCGCTGGATTCCACCCGCTATCGCCGGTTTCATTAACGCCATCGCGCTAATGTTAGCGATGGTTTTCACCGCTGATCCCTGAAGCTATCGCCTGTTAGCGAAATGTTGCTAATACGTCGCTAACAGGGCGATAACTTGCAGGGATCGACCACGATAGGAAAACTAGCGCTAACCTAGGTTAGCAATAGTTATCGCCATTTCTAGGTAATATGCCCGTAGTTTTCATTTTCATCATTATCGTATGCACTCAAGAGTATTAATTCACTTTATCTTCCTTGTCAGTAGAGATGGGAGCACAAGTCATTGCAGCTGGTGTAGTTATCCACTCAACATGCTTTCTTTCATCAGCTCTTTCTTGTTGCTCTGACCGAATGAGTTATTTTATACACGGGCCCGACAATCTCACAGACCATTGTGATGAAATATAACTATAAAAATAAATATTTTGTTAAAAAAATTATGTGCTTTTATCCAAATTGCATATGAGATAGGTATCATAAGCAAATGGGGGTGGGGTCGCACACTACTCACACACCGGCGGTGTCGCCCCTAAGGACTCTGGTCAATGTAGTAAAGTGTTCGCGATGCATCATCTTTCGATCTTCTGCTATCTTCGCTGTCTTCGCCATCCCTGGACACGTGTTTCGGGGTATTACCCCTCATCAGCAGGGATAGGCCGTGTACTGGGGTTGCCGATGGCTGCCAATATCTGCCCGGTATAGTACCACTCAGGCGCGTAGTTGCGGGATCCCAGGCTCGTCAGCCCGCTGCTCAAGGGAGCTTTAAAGTTACAAATGGGGGTGGGGTCGCACACTACTCACACACCGGCGGTGTCGCCCCTAAGGACTCTGGTCAATGTAGTAAAGTGTTCGCGATGCATCATCTTTCGATCTTCTGCTATCTTCGCTGTCTTCGCCATCCCTGGACACGTGTTTCGGGGTATTACCCCTCATCAGCAGGGATAGGCCGTGTACTGGGGTTGCCGATGGCTGCCAATATCTGCCCGGTATAGTACCACTCAGGCACGTAGTTGCGGGATCCCAGGCTCGTCAGCCCGCTGCTCAAGGGAGCTTTAAAGTTACAAATGGGGGTGGGGTCGCACACTACTCACACACCGGCGGTGTCGCCCCTAAGGACTCTGGTCAATGTAGTAAAGTGTTCGCGATGCATCATCTTTCGATCTTCTGCTATCTTCGCTGTCTTCGCCATCCCTGGACACGTGTTTCGGGGTATTACCCCTCATCAGCAGGGATAGGCCGTGTACTGGGGTTGCCGATGGCTGCCAATATCTGCCCGGTATAGTACCACTCAGGCGCGTAGTTGCGGGATCCCAGGCTCATCAGCCCGCTGCTCAAGGGAGCTTTAAAGTTACAAATGGGGGTGGGGTCGCACACTACTCACACACCGGCGGTGTCGCCCCTAAGGACTCTGGTCAATGTAGTAAAGTGTTCGCGATGCATCATCTTTCGATCTTCTGCTATCTTCGCTGTCTTCGCCATCCCTGGACATGTGTTTTGGGGTATTACCCCTCATCAGCAGGGATAGGCCGTGTACTGGGGTTGCCGATGGCTGCCAATATCTGCCCGGTATAGTACCACTCAGGCGCGTAGTTGCGGGATCCCAGGCTCGTCAGCCCGCTGCTCAAGGGAGCTTTAAAGTTACAAATGGGGGTGGGGTCGCACACTACTCACACACCGGCGGTGTCGCCCCTAAGGACTCTGGTCAATGTAGTAAAGTGTTCGCGATGCATCATCTTTCGATCTTCTGCTATCTTCGCTGTCTTCGCCATCCCTGGACACGTGTTTCGGGGTATTACCCCTCATCAGCAGGGATAGGCCGTGTACTGGGGTTGCCGATGGCTGCCAATATCTGCCCGGTATAGAACCACTCAGGCGCGTAGTTGCGGGATCCCAGGCTCGTCAGCCCGCTGCTCAAGGGAGCTTTAAAGTTACAAATGGGGGTGGGGTCGCACACTACTCACACACCGGCGGTGTCGCCCCTAAGGACTCTGGTCAATGTAGTAAAGTGTTCGCGATGCATCATCTTTCGATCTTCTGCTATCTTCGCTGTCTTCGCCATCCCTGGACACGTGTTTCGGGGTATTACCCCTCATCAGCAGGGATAGGCCGTGTACTGGGGTTGCCGATGGCTGCCAATATCTGCCCGGTATAGTACCACTCAGGCGCGTAGTTGCGGGATCCCAGGCTCGTCAGCCCGCTGCTCAAGGGAGCTTTAAAGTTACAAATGGGGGTGGGGTCGCACACTACTCACACACCGGCGGTGTCGCCCCTAAGGACTCTGGTCAATGTAGTAAAGTGTTCGCGATGCATCATCTTTCGATCTTCTGCTATCTTCGCTGTCTTCGCCATCCCTGGACACGTGTTTTGGGGTATTACCCCTCATCAGCAGGGATAGGCCGTGTACTGGGGTTGCCGATGGCTGCCAATATCTGCCCGGTATAGTACCTCTCAGGCGCGTAGTTGCGGGATCCCAGGCTCGTCAGCCCGCTGCTCAAGGGAGCTTTAAAGTTACAAATGGGGGTGGGGTCGCACACTACTCACACACCGGCGGTGTCGCCCCTAAGGACTCTGGTCAATGTAGTAAAGTGTTCGCGATGCATCATCTTTCGATCTTCTGCTATCTTCGCTGTCTTCGCCATCCCTGGACACATGTTTCGGGGTATTACCCCTCATCAGCAGGGATAGGCCGTGTACTGGGGTTGCCGATGGCTGCCAATATCTGCCCGGTATAGTACCACTCAGGCGCGTAGTTGCGGGATCCCAGGCTCGTCAGCCCGCTGCTCAAGGGAGCTTTAAAGTTACAAATGGGGGTGGGGTCGCACACTACTCACACACCGGCGGTGTCGCCCCTAAGGACTCTGGTCAATGTAGTAAAGTGTTCGCGATGCATCATCTTTCGATCTTCTGCTATCTTCGCTGTCTTCGCCATCCCTGGACACGTGTTTCGGGGTATTACCCCTCATCAGCAGGGATAGGCCGTGTACTGGGGTTGCCGATGGCTGCCAATATCTGCCCGGTATAGTACCACTCAGGCGCGTAGTTGCGGGATCCCAGGCTCGTCAGCCCGCTGCTCAAGGTAACTTTAAAGTTACAAATGGGGGTGGGGTCGCACACTACTCACACACCGGCGGTGTCGCCCCTAAGGACTCTGGTCAATGTAGTAAAGTGTTCGCGATGCATCATCTTTCGATCTTCTGCTATCTTCGCTGTCTTCGCCATCCCTGGACACGTGTTTCGGGGTATTACCCCTCATCAGCAGGGATAGGCCGTGTACTGGGGTTGCCGATGGCTGCCAATATCTGCCCGGTATAGTACCACTCAGGCGCGTAGTTGCGGGATCCCAGGCTCGTCAGCCCGCTGCTCAAGGGAGCTTTAAAGTTACAAATGGGGGTGGGGTCGCACACTACTCACACACCGGCGGTGTCGCCCCTAAGGACTCTGGTCAATGTAGTAAAGTGTTCGCGATGCATCATCTTTCGATCTTCTGCTATCTTCGCTGTCTTCGCCATCCCTGGACACGTGTTTCGGGGTATTACCCCTCATCAGCAGGGATAGGCCGTGTACTGGGGTTGCCGATGGCTGCCAATATCTGCCCGGTATAGTACCACTCAGGCGCGTAGTTGCGGGATCCCAGGCTCGTCAGCCCGCTGCTCAAGGGAGCTTTAAAGTTACAAATGGGGGTGGGGTCGCACACTACTCACACACCGGCGGTGTCGCCCTTAAGGACTCTGGTCAATGTAGTAAAGTGTTCGCGATGCATCATCTTTCGATCTTCTGCTATCTTCGCTGTCTTCGCCATCCCTGGACACGTGTTTCGGGGTATTACCCCTCATCAGCAGGGATAGGCCGTGTACTGGGGTTGCCGATGGCTGCCAATATGTGCCCGGTATAGTACCACTCAGGCGCGTAGTTGCGGGATCCCAGGCTCGTCAGCCCGCTGCTCAAGGGAGCTTTAAAGTTACAAATGGGGGTGGGGTCGCACACTACTCACACACCGGCGGTGTCGCCCCTAAGGACTCTGGTCAATGTAGTAAAGTGTTCGCGATGCATCATCTTTCGATCTTCTGCTATCTTCGCTGTCTTCGCCATCCCTGGAGCAGTGTGCGACCCCACCCCAATTGTAAGGTATCATAAGCACACTGAACAAACAGCCTGAATGAAGAAACATGAAATCAAACATTCATGGCTATTAAAAATAGAACTGCTTCCTGGAGCCCACTATTGAGTAAACAATGTGCGTGGGGAAAAGTTCTAGTTTCTTCATTGACTTTAATTTATTTGGGAAAGGCTGGAGGATTAGAGCTGATGACTCTCTATCGGGGATAGTTTGCTGAAATTGTCTTTATATAGCACTTACTACCCCTGACGACGCATGTGACTGATGCTCACCCAGGATCAGTTAGCACGTCGCATGACCTGCCTCTTTGGAACAATCATTTTTCTACCACCTGCAGATACAACAGTTGCTTCTGGAAGTGCTTCATTCACAAAGGTGCCATCTCAGCTGGAGTGTGGGCCCAGTACAAAGGACGACAAAGGTGGACCGCTAAGTTCCATTGACCGTTGAGCACTGTGAATGGACTCTTCGTGATCTGAACAAGTAACACAGAAGTGGAGAGGATCTGGAGCAGCAGTTACCTGACTCAAGAGTTGGGGATCCCAGTTTGAGTGTTGGTGGTGAAACGTCCTCTGCTTTTGGGCAAATCACCTTCGGCCTGATTATGATGTCGGTCAGACTAGCGCCCAACCAACACTGCAGTGGAATGGAACCAACCGATTGTTAGTCAGCGGTTCCACCCACAGCATTAACATGCGACTGCCCTGTGGGCGGTTGGAGACATCCACTTTCTTATTGCAGCTTGGCATCAGCCGGAAAAGGGTCGCAGTACAAGCTGCAACAGAAAAATAAATTTTTTCCAACATCCCTGCACCATGTGGGTGGCACCCCATGGTGCACCTTGTGGCAGGCACCCCATGGTGCACCGTGTGGCCGGCACCCCATGGTGCACCGTGTGCCTGGCACACCATGGTGCACCGTGTGGCTGGCACCCCATGGTGCACCATGTGTCTGGCACCCCATGGTGCACCGTGTGGCAGGCACCCCATGGTGCACCGTGTGGCAGGCACACCATGGTGCACCGTGTGGCAGGCACCCCATGGTGCACCATGTGTCTGGCACCCCATGGTGCACCGTGTGGCAGGCACCCCATGGTGCACCGTGTGGCAGGCACCCCATGGTGCACCGTGTGGCAGGCACCCCATGGTGCACCGTGTGGCTGGCATCCCATGGTGCACCGTGTGTCTGGCACCCCATGGTGCACCGTGTGGCAGGCACCCCATGGTGCATCATGTGGCTGGCACCCCATGGTGCACCGTGTGGCTGGCACACCATGGTGCACCGTGTGGCAGGCACCCCATGGTGCACCGTGTGGCAGGCACCCCATGGTGCACCGTGTGGCTGGCACCCCATGGTGCCTGCCACAGAGTTCAGGAATGTTTAGGGGGACATCTTATGTCCCCCAGGCCACATTGCGGATGGCCCAGGGGAAGGGGGCCAAGCTAGGCACCCCCAAAATTACTTTGTCTGCCTTTTCATGGTGAGCGGACCACCAAGAAAAGGCAGGGGGAAAGCAACATCCTAATCCCTTTTGCAGAGCTGAGGCTGCATTCATGACAGGCTCTGTGAGCCTGTCGGAAGCAGATCAGAATTCCCCCATGTGGTTGTCTTTGCCTGGCAGTATCGTTATATGGCAGTTGGACGGAACCCATGGTGTTTGCGGAAAGCATCCGACGAGCTGCCTGAGATCATAATTAGGCTTTAATCTCTCTGGCTGATAAATTGCTACATAAATGTCACGGTCCCTCGGAGGCCTCCCAGGATCGGTTTGTTGCTCAATAGGGTCCACCTATTGACAACCTCAATTCCGAATTGCCATTGGGGCACGGACGATTGAGGTGGTCAATTGGGTGAATGAGTGGATGGGAACAGCAGGGAGGGAGACCTGTGAAAAGAAAAGGCTTATTAAAGACACACTGCACTGAAACAGCCTAGCACCTAATTCCTAGCGTTTACAACCGATCATAAACCAAATCTACCTGTAAAGCAAAATAACCAGTTCTGGCAGCTGCAAGTAGAAGGACGATTAGGCATTCATCAAAGTCCTTCTCTTGGCTACCATGTCTTCTAAGACTTAGAAGGAATTTATACAATAATCAGGCCTAAGAACTGTGAACAAACAAACATGTATTTAGGCGATATCTCATTAACACTTAAAGACCATAGACACTGATATTTATGGTGTATAGTACCCACCGGAAGAGGCGTGTGTATGGGTCTCACAAGGGAGGAAGGATTATGGCCTACTTCAGCTACCTCTCACATTGCCCCTGCTTGGAGACGAACAGAAACACACACATAGAACATATAAATACATCAGCGAATATCGGAGCAGCCAATCTCGTCTTTCATATCCAAATTAACATATAACCAATGCAACAATTCTTTGTTGAGTTAAGCAAGTTTGATATGGATAATATACCACCTGGCACTGTGACACCCCACCGGGCACTGTGACAGTTAAGAATCCTTTGGTCTGTCTCTACGGCGTTCACAGGATAATCTACGGTGTCTCTCCCTCCGGCTCCGGCTTACGTAGCCGCCCGGAAACCAATGCCGCGTCACTTCCGGTGCGCGCGCCCCGCACTGCACAGGCTGCTGGGAGCTGCAGTTCTGTAGCTCTGGTGGTGTTACTGCTGCTGAATGTTTTGTTGCTCCAGCCCGCCTGCATCTTCTGGAGAAGGACAGCGGCCTTCACCCAGAAGTCTCTCCGCTTTGGCTTGTCGGAGGAGTGTACAGCGGTCGGAGCCTGGTACGTGACAATAAATCTGCTGCAAGATGAAAAAGCAAAAAGAGGTAAAACTTTATGAAAAAATAGTTCCACCAAAGCAGATGCGAACATCATTATGGCAACGAAAAACAGGTAAGAGAAGCAGACGAGGACCAAGCATTGGTAAAAGGAGGAAAATACGCTATAGCGAATAGAAATGGAGGGAAAGTAAATGGCATGCACAGGCACCAAAGTAAGCCCCTTTTAAGCTTACATTAAAACAATAGATTTCACAAGCCCAGTGCAAGTGTTTGCAGGTGAAACCAAAATAGTCCCCGACAGAACAGACGGACAAGCATAGCATAATGATACAGTACTTACTCCCTGCGCCATGGGAGGAGCAGGAGAGAAAAAGGAGGGACAAAGAGGCAGGACTGACCTCTAACAAACAAGGATTTTTAAAGGACACTGAAAAAAACAAATGAAAAGCAGTGGGCAGAGTTTAGGCCCACGCAGAAGAATATACTAAAGTGTATGCAAGAGGTCGAAAGCTCAACCTAAAGAGAGAGACTCCATCAAAGCAAGCATATGAGGTGCATTCATTTGGAATTCCTTGAACATGGCAAATCTAGTTCCTTTTTTTATTTCACCACGTATTCCAGTTATTCCTCCGTAACTCGCTTAGCGCCATGATGCTCCCCTGGGAGCGAACGTTCGCGCTTTACAAATACCCACAAATATCAAATATCAAATATCAAATATTTGAAATCCCCAATCCGTAGCATGAACTGGTTTCAATGGATTACCCGAACGTTTCAGTGAAAGGTAGGCACATGATGAACCATTCAGTCTAGTGCACTTGCAGTCCTGGACTAAGGGTATCACAGACCTGTTTTTGCTCGATCTCGTGGGGATGGAACCCGCTTGTCCGTATGAGAAGTTCATATCCAACAGCTGGAGGTGGCATAGCTTGAATCTCGATACTTGATGAAGCTTTTCATTTGTTATATGAATTAAACAGATGAATCCCTCCACCAAAGAGGAATGGCCATACATCACCATCCACAGAATCGAGAAAGACCTATCAATCTGCCTGGTGAGGTTTCACACATTGAGCCAAAATAGGGCACAAGCTCCACTCCTGGGGCTGTCTTTCTATCAATCACATTGTTTCAGCTTTGCAGCCATCCTATCCCCCTCCCCCGGAACCCAAAGGTTTCCTGGAAGCTGCTCGAAGGATCATGGGAAGGACATTGCTGGATCCGGTGACATACACCCATAGAGAGTGAGTATCATGGAGAAAGAATGGCATGATTCAGATGGACTCTTCTCTGAGTGTGCAAGGTGGAGCCGCATATGTGACATCAGCAGGCACACTGCATGTCTGCCAGGGGTGAGGAAAGATGCAATCGCAAAGCCTCTTTTTGTACCGTTCCCATATGGATGTTGCTGCCACTATCACCAACATTACATTACCAACACCACAGTTATCACCATCTCCATCATCGCCAGCACCATTACCCCAATCATTCCCAGCACTGCCATTATCAACGCCACATTACTGAAACCAACATCATTACCGATAACTCCAAGATAATGACCACCATTGCCATTATGAGCAACACCACTATCACAGCTTTAGCTATCACCACCACTATGACCATCTTCACCAACATTATCAACTGTATCAATACCGTCACTATCACTGCTATCACCAGTATAAATACTGCTGACCCATTAGCGCAGCCACGACAATCAATAGCACCATGACCATGCTACAACTATTACCACAATCACCACACTATCACCCTCACCATTACCAACACCACTAGGCCCATTACTGCCACTACAACCACCTTTGCCATACCACCATTGCACTCACAGGCACCAGCATCACCACCACTATCAATATTACCACCACTATAACATTATGTGCATTGGAAAATGTATATTCACACCTTGGAGCACCTTGTCAATGAATAAGTGATGCTTAATGTTACACAACTCAATGGTACTCACCATAGCATTACCATCTCTGCCATTATCACCAACAATTATTACCACTGTTGGCATTACTAGTACCACATTACTACCTCCACCATTACCACCACCATTAAAACCATTACCGCCGGGGTGCATGGCCACAGCGAGGACCCATGCAGATGAGGCCTCACCAAGCTCTGCGGATAGCCAGGCCTTGAGCCTCCCGCACCCAGTTTCAATAGTGATATGACCCTCCAGAAGTAAGTGGATATGCGGGGGAGCCAGAGGCCTACCTGGAAAGAGTAATTCCACCAGCGTAGAGGATAGAGGAGGAGAACTTCGACCCCAATGGTGCTATACCCTATCCGGGCACCTGTGCTGCAAGATAGCTGTGTACATGGTACACAGAGGCTGGGGCTTGTGGGTGCACAGCCGGAGTGATGCCAGAGACGAGATCTCAGCCCCTGATTGGGGACAAGCCCATGGGCCCAAGGAGACTTGCGAACATGCCCGGTGTCCCCACATGACCTCTGGCAGTGGTGAGTAATTGATCTGGGTGTACATGTTGCATATTAAAAAGCTAGCATTCATCAGTTGTGCCAAAAAGTGTTGCATGTTATGGCTAAGTATATAAGTTAACACCCTCCCCAAAACCGTGACTTTTTTTTAGTCTCAATAATTAAAAATAGTTTATCTATTAACATTTTCTCTTCCATTACGAGACGAAATAGGGGGTGGTGTATGGCATCTAAATATGACATGTTTTTTCTAGGCGTCATCACAACATCGGATGCGGCACTTCCCACCACCAGTGCCAGGGCCGGCAGCGTGGAGGGGTCCACTCCAGTGGCGGATGTGGCGTCACCACCAAGAGCAGCTGAGGGGGATGGCTCAGCAGCGGCAGACGGTGGTAAGTTATTACACTCCTTACTTATTGACATTTTAGAGTAGGCTGACTCGCAAAGGGTTGTATGATGTACTGTACAGTAGACAGTACACTAGTAGAAGCACACTGTACTGTTATGAACAGTTACTAATTTAGAACTACATTTTTGCCAATCATGGAGAAGACAGTGACCCTTGACTTAGCCATAGCATTAGCAGCGGTAGTTCTCGAGTAAGCAATGGCCCCCTCTATTTGACTTCAACTCAGCTGTGAAACTTTTATTGTGAAGCCAAGTCAGATCAGATGAACTTGAGGGATGTGATGAACGAATAGGGAAAGAACTTAGGGTCAATGGAAGGACGAGGGAGTCCTAACATTTATGACTAAAGAATGATACGTGTTTTTGAATGCATGCAGAGGTGGCTGATAGGAAGGAATCAGATGCATGGCTGCTTGAAGCAAGGATGGTTGGAGGAGAAAGAAAAGATGACAGCCTGTGTGGGTGAATCAGAAAATGCATGCGCGGTGTACATTGCAATATATCATTTGGGTGAAACTGAAATGCAAGTCAAGACCGTGGTTTACCAAATAAAATGAAAAGGGTGTTAGTTGGTTGTTGAGAAAAAGTAAAGTTGGTACAGTTGAGACATTAAGAAGAATGATAGACTTTTACTTTGGAAGCATGGATGGTATCTTCTTCCTCATAGATAGCAGAGGTGTATGTAGAGCAGACGCTCAGTGGATGTAGAGTGTTACTTTGTTTGAACTGCATGTCCGTGCCAGAGTAGCAAAGCAGAGCAAATCCAAATACTAGAAGTTGTGATTGTTCAAAAATTCTCCCTTGACTAACAGTACATAAGTTTACTTTGCAAGCACAGCATATATTGTGTATGTATTCATGTATAGTTGACATTATATCAAGTCAAGTCCCTTCCTCCGGCAATTATGGGTACCACACTCACTCCCTATGTTAATAATTTTCAGCTGTGTCAATCATGGGTGGACTATCGCTGTTGTTCACTCAATCTATCACAACAAAACACCGAAAGTCATCCATCATATAAGCAAAGATCATGTGATCGGCTGGATACATGATCAGAAATGAATAACCTTCATTTTCCTTTTGTAGTACTGAAGGCCCGGGGGGGGTGGGGGGCATTGCGAAATATAAATTAGATTGAGCTGTAGCCCTTGATGTAACCGAGAATGGCCAGTGCCACCCCTATAGAAAAGTAAGAGCTTCCCTATCCCCACCTGCATGTACTTCTTAAAGTAATGCGAGTCTGCGTCATCATGGCTTGTGTCTGTTTTTCTTGGGTGCAAGCTGACTGAGCTGGCATTATGCCGGCTAGCACAAGTTCACGTACAAGTAATTTCTTTCGCAAAACTAGATAAAAAAAGAAGAATACTGGTGTACTCTATGACTCTCTGACTATGTAGTGAGTCCATAGTGCTGCTAGTAGAATTCCAGAAACTCCCACTAATGTTACAGGCCTACAAAGACTGTGAAAAGATACATGCCAAAATGTTATACTGTGCTTGCAAGTTGCTAGTGTTACCATGAGACAACTTTCTGTTGAAATATTTTGTGTTATTGTTAAAATGTATTGGTTACAGTATTTTTCTTTCTATCTTCAGATAGATGCTCCACAAAAGCTCACCCGCATGGAGATGGCTGTTCCGGCCAGGACCCCGGAAGCTGGAGGCCATTGTTGCAGAATATCGCCGGCTGTGTGCTCGGGAACAGGAGAAGGAGGCGGCAACAGCTGCATCCTCCTCCATTGCCTCCAGGTCCACCAGCCAGCAGCCTCCAGCATGGCGCTGCGGTCCGATATCCTCCCGCCGCCGCCGCTCAGCTGCAACAACAAAATCAGCAACTGCCCCCCCAAAGCCTGGATGGCATGCCTGCGCCGGCTACGCCGCCGAGTGGACTACCTGGAGCGCACGGTGGAGAAGCAGAAACACCAGCTCCAGGGACCTCCGCAAAGAGCTGCGGGACCACCTGTCCACAGGACACCGCAGGAAGTGACTGTGTCCCTTGCCCCTTTTTTAAAGACTGTTGGGGGGTGGGAATTGGGAGTTAGGGATTATGAGGGACTTTTTGCAGGACATTGAAATGGACATTTGTTGGGGTTATGGAGGGGGTGGGTCTTTGGGTCTAGTTAATTTTTTTAGGGTAAATAATATATAATTATTTATTTTACATAAATCAACATAGTGTACGTGTTCATATTACTTTGTGGGGTGGTGGGCGTGGGTTACTGCACGTTTGGTTTCCTCAAACTTACCAGCATTAATTATCTAAAATGTCCACAAATGTACAAATGTGCCACTAACAGAGTTAGTGAATTCAATTCAACGGCCCCCCACATACACCGGGGATGCCTGGTTTCACCTTGGAGATACCCAGCAGGTATCATCTCACAGGGAAAGCCAGGACGGGTTCCCCAGTGGTCTACAGCACTGGGACGCCCCATTGCTGGGGTAGCCATGCGCTTTACAAGACAACCTAACATATCATAATTGTCCTACTAGTACTTTATTAGTACTACTGTCAGTCTCTCTTCTCCTCCGAGTCCTATCCCATTATTCTACCTCCCCAAAATGCTTACCTTACCAGTGATTCGTGTTTGAGAATAGGGCTAGGCACAGGGCTGGATGCATGGCAAATGCTGATTAAGGTCGGGTATGGATGGAAACCTGGATGGATGAAATGTCATCGTTGTGCTGGTAGCAGTAGTGGTACACACTGGCAGTAGCAGCATATGAAAAAGAAGGAAATGAAACATTGAGTGGCCTGAGCGTAGCATTAGAACAGCACGATAGATAGTACAGTACACAGTAAGAAAGAACATATCCTCGGATTCCTTCACCATCCTTGAAATTTATTTTCTGTTGCTTTGACCTTATCCTCCCCAGCGAGTGAGTGGAATTATTGTTGTAATTTAGTCACACCTCAATGAAAACCACACAGCCCGGTGGAAGAGGGTTAGGGTTTGAAAATTGGATGGGAATGGGATTTTTTTGGGAAGGTTTTGTGGAGAGAGGAAAAAAACACAGCATGGACAAACAACAAGTGAAGAAAAACAAATCTTTGGATACGGAGATATGAGATATCCATAAATGCATGAAGTTGTTAGCTAAATGGATGGTTCGGTTACTGAAAAGTAGTGCTGCTAACTACGACTTACTAAGTAGTACTAAACTATTAGACAGTACAGGGCTTCTGTAATTACGCAATTTCATTCAGAGAGAATGACTTAGTAGTACATTACATTAGTTTTAAAAATAGCAAAGAAAGTTATGAAATAGCTGTAGGGATGAATTTGAAGCAGAGAGTCGCACCCATAGAAGTTCACAACAATAAGTTATTTAAAAGATAAGGAGAAGTGAAGAGGATACTGTAACTGTGTGTTGTTGTTGTCCTGTTCAATTTGGAAAGTTGCATGCATCCAGCCATTCCTCTTCTTCGCGGTACTCCTCCATTCCATCTGACGCTCCATTTGATCAATCTTGGTGACCAGATACACTGTCCACTGCCTGCCTAGCGGATGCGGAATTGCGGATTGATGTTGTTCCCATGGCACAAGGTAAAAGCCTGCCTGCAGTTATTGATGGAAAAACAGGAAGGGATATTAAAACAGCACTGAGAAAAAATATATGGTACGGTGTGTAGCGCAAAAATAACACTTTCAGAAGCGACAGTATTACATACAGGCATCATTTCTAAAGTGCGTACTCTGAGTCTCCTTTTCAAGGATAGTAATTTCACACAGGAGGCCAGGGCCATGCAGACGGTCAAGGCAGGCACCACTGAGTGAACCACTCTGATGAAGTAGCATACCTCTTTGACACAGACAGACAAAGCATATCTAATTTTATGCAGCAAGCCACATAGCCACAATTTTACATGAACTGCTGTCTGGTCTCTGGCATACACTGCACTGGCTCGACCACTCCCATACCATGACTAGACAGACATGTAGGTCTGCTGTGGTTGTTGTTGACTTGTTTACTTGTTGTTTGCCACTCAAGAAAACAGCCATATTTCTTCCATAAACCGACAATGATGATGATCCATCCATCCCAGTGAGTGACTGTGTAAAGAATAAAGATAATATGTAACTTTAATCATCAAGATTCATCATCATCATGGTATGTTATTGGCAAACTCAATGTTGTCTACACACTGAGTCCAAGGACATTTTCCATACTGAAAAATGCAACGTAGTGGCTGGCCCCTGCAGTAGAAGTACAATTTGTAATAAACAAGGTAACAGAGTACACTTGAGTTACATTTAGTGTGTAAAAGGATTCACTTCTTGCACAACAAACAAACAACAATTGCTTTCTTCAGAGCCAGACAGCCAGTGTTGTCCACCACTGCATGCCATCTCATCATTCATTACCTGTTCCACTTGTCATCATCTTATTCTTAAGTCAAGGGCCACAGGGCAGCCTTTCGTGTCAATTTCAGAAGGTGCAGTGAGCATAGTGAGTCATGCCAGTCCCACTTCTTTTGAGGGGACTCGTGTACGGACTGAAGCAACAGTTTCTATATTCTACGTAATCCGGCCATCTGCCTTGAGGGAAATGGATAGGGGGAGTCCGGAGGAGGAGGATAGAGGAGCATGACTGAGTTGTTAACTTGAGGAATGCAGACAGCGGCACCTACAATATGGAAAATAAGACGAAGATAGTGTTGCTGATGGATTTGTTCTGATTAAAGTCTTGTTGTGCTAAAAGTTGCAAATCAAAGAAGACACACAGAAATAAAAGTCATAAAGGAAGGAAGAAAACAAAAAGTAACTTTTTCAAGCCTCGTTGTCAGGGAAGTAGAGCTCGTCATCAAACTCTGTGAATTGAACATGGAGTAGGTCAGCTAACAGAGAAGAGCTTCCGTCATCTAAGTCGGTGTCCTCTTCTTCCTACGTGGATTCACGTTTTTTATAATCTGGTGGTATGAAGTGCTGACTCATTTTGATCATTTTTAACCTCTCCACATTTTTGGGCAAGAGGCGGGACCTTTTTGAAGTGACAATGGCACCAGCAGCACTGAAAACCCGTTCCGAAGACTAATTGCGAGTGGGCAAGACAAGTAATTTATAGCCAGCCTGCTGAGCGGTGGCCAGTGAGGCCTTTTCCCATACCAATACACCAATGGGTCACAATCAATGTAGACCTCTGTTGGGTCATCCAGATAGGCCTGCACCATCCACTCAAGGGCCTTGCTGGGTGGTGCTCCACTTTGCGTACCATGTGTTTCCTTTGCATCAACACTGGAGCGAGCAAACCCTTGCCGAGTTATCCAATCCGCTTCCGACAATATTGTGGCTGGGCCTGCTGCAGGTTATGATGACGAAGATACTGTTGCTGCTGTCGGTAATGGCTGTGAGTGAAAGTGACTGCCTTCGGTCACAGAAGTGGACCCTGACGCCAGATGTCCTGCTGCTTCAGTAGTACTTGTGGTGTTTGCTTCAATTTCCTGCCGCTCTTTTTCGAACTGAGTGGCTGACACAGCTAGCCAATGTTTGTACTTTGAAACATCTTCTTCATCAAAAGGAATGCATACTTTTCAGGTCAGTGCCTTTTTGTACCATGGATCCAGAATAGTGGAACAAATGTAATGTTGTTCTGAATGTATTTTTTTAAGGCTTTCATTGACAAGTAGGTGGCTTAATAAGCTCTCCGCCAACCGATATGCGTCTTGTTTGTGAACATCAGCTCGGAACGTTAAAGACACCGCCTTCAGTTGTCGCTTTAGCATGAACAACAATGGGATAGCTTTGCCCAAACTACAGTCCTCCCTGCTGACTTCACGGGGTGAAGACCTCAAAAGGACAAAGCATGTTTTTCAGGCTTTTAACTAGGTCCCATTCCTCCGGCTCTAGCCTCATGTCTTTCATAGGAGCAGACCGCATGTTAATGCTATTGACATACTCATTGATTACCAAGCACTGCTCATACAGACACTCAAGCATGTAGAAGGTTGAGTTCCAACGTGTTGCCACCTCCTGGATGATTCCTTTGACTGGCACTCCACGGCTACGTTGAATGATCCTCATCTCCTTCCGGGCCTTAAAAGAATGGCTGAAATGTGTGCAGATTCTTCGGCAGGTGGTCAGTAACTTGCTGACTGTGTTTTCTCTTTTCAAGAAATCTTGAACAACTATGTTAATGCAGTGCGCCAAACACGGCACTCTGACGTACTCACCATCATGCATGGCCTTAACTATATTACTGCCATTATCCGTGGAAACATAACCAATCATGCGACTTCTTGGCACCAGCCATTTAGAGACCTTACTCTTAAACTCATCCAAAATGTTTACTGCAGTATGAGATTTATCCATGGCAAACATGGCTACTGTTGCATGTTTCCGACTTGTTTAAAAAATTGTGGCATGGTCAACACCTGTAGACATCTTTTCTCTAACCCCTACAAAAGAGACTCAGTGTGCAGTGATGCACATGTAATCCACGGCTTGGCAACTGGTCCACATGTCTGTCATCAGGTGGATAGTGTGAACAGCACTCTTCTGCAAAGCTGACCCAATCACTTTCAGCACATCTTAATGTAGTGCTGGAACCGCAACTCTGGCAAAAGAGGACCGGCTAGGAACCTTCCATTTAGGGCAGAATGTTGCCACAAATTCTAGAAAATCCACCCCTTCCACGAAAGAAAAATGGAGAAGGTCCAGTGCTAGCATTTTAGCCAGCTTTGCGTTGGGTGGTTGCGTTCAAATGGCGCCTCCGACCAAAACATGCTTTTAATGGTGGTCTGGACCGTTTTCATATGTGATGATGATGATCCAGACTTCTTCAACCCAGTTAGGCTCATTGATGTACTTTTTCGCATTGGTGTCTCTCCCAGACTCTTAGTGTGCCTCATACATGTTGCTGGGGTAGAGGGTGTGGGCGCTACAACTGCAGTGCTGCTGCCAGGGGTACTGGGTGTACCAGAAAAAATGTCTGTCGCTTCTTCACTTCGCCCTGCACAATCAGCCCCTCGTCATCATCAGATGCAATATGAATGGATACATTTGGATTTGTGTACTTGTGGATTCCCGGATCTTCCTCATGTGCGCCTCCCAAATGATAATTGTGGGTGGAATTCAAGATCTGCTGTGTGATACACAAGAGTCTTCACAATCTGGGACCCCACTACTTGGCAGATAAATTTGTGTACCACCGTCCATCCCGCAATCTTAGGTCCAGTAACCAACTGTTACTGCCGGTTCCCAGACATCACAAGACCAGACAGGGAGGCCGTGCCCTCTCCATCATGGGCCCACGTCTATGGAACAACCTCCCCCTCTCCCTTAGAGAATGCTCGAGTCACTCAGCTTTCAGAAAATGCCTAAAGACAGTACTATTCTAGGAGGAGCTTGCTCGACCTGTTTACCTCACAGCTCCGCGCGGAGATACACCTTCGGGTGTGATGCCGGCGCGTTACAAGCCCATAAATAAATAAATAAATAAATAGTGTGGTGTTTTTGGAGATGACCTCTCTGGCCTCCAGTACCATAGTTGGTACCAAGCTTACCCCGACTAACTACAGTTTTACAAATCAAACAAACAACCATGTTTTCTGCCTTTTTGCTAACACTAAAAAAGTCCCAAACTGGGGACTGGAGATGTCTGCTGGTGGGGGTGCTACTTTCAATGCCAGATGAAGTGGAGGATGGGCGTGGCTGAATTTGACTCTGTTGTGCACTTACAGCACCACTACTTGAGGTAATGGAGGTCGAGCTGGATGGAGGTCCCTAACGGCCCTTCTGACGAGAAAATATGGAAGTTATAGGTCGTGTTGGTGTAGTAGTTAACTGCATTGGTGGTGGTACCAGTGCCACGCCGCCCACATCACGCTCAGCAGCAATTTGGGATAGGGTAAAAATGTCTGTCTGCTGCATGCCCGCTGGGCCTGGAGTGTGACTGGGTCATCGTCAGACTGTTCATCAGCAGCAGAATACAACACTTCTTGTTGGTCGTCATCACCCATAAGCGGAAGCCTTGCGGGAACCTTCCTTTTAGGCTTAGCTACCTTTATCGGCTCATGGCATGCCTCACTCTCAGACAGCATTGGTGTGTTCCAATGAACATCAAGATCATAAGAAGGAAGGGGGCTTGAAGAAGAACTTGTAGTAGCCCTCCTTGACCTTTTTTTTGCTGGGGATCTGGAAGACAATGGATCATCATCAGGAGGAGTGGTTTCTTCGGATGATACCTTCGTTTCAATCTCGATTTCCTGATGTGCCCCTACTTCTGGAGGAACAAGCATTGTGGGCAGTTGTGCCGCTCCATACGCCTCTAGTTGTGCCGCTCCATGCGCCTCTAGTTGCGCCTCTCCTTGCGCCTCTCCTTGCGCCTCTCCTTGCGCCTCTACTTGCGCCGCTACTTGCGCCTCTACTTGCGCCTCTACTTGCGCCTCTCCTTGCGCCTCTCCTTGCGCCTCTCCTTGCGCCTCTCCTTGCGCCTTTCCTTGAGCCTCTCATTGCGCCTCTCCTTGCGCATGTACTTGCGCTTGTACTACTTGCACCTGTGGTTGTCGTTGCGGCTGTGGTTGTTGAACACTCGTCAGATGAGTTACACCCAGCGTTGATTGGATGCTACTTTCCTGTGATGAGCCAACATCACTGGTCGATGGTGATTGAACAATGAAAGTGGCTGCTTCTGCAGCACTCATGGCCTTGGACCTAACTTGGCGTGGTGGCACAGAGCCCAATGAAGCGGAGGTGCTGCTCTCAGCTTGGTCCCCGGCAGACCCTGCTGCTGCTGGCGTAGATTTTTTTTCCCCAAAAAAGTGTCTGTAGGCACACCAGTCTCCTTGGTAAGTGGCGCCACTTGCTTCTTCTGTTCCTTCTTACTGGCAGTGGCACTGGCATCTTTCTAGGTGGAAGAGCTACGGCCAACTTTCTTTGGGCCCATCTTCTTCAGATGTCAGAACAGCAGGCCGCAGTGGCATGAGTTGCAGAGTTGTCTGTGACCACACGTGACGTCACGTGACGTTGTGCAGCACACACCGCAGCAGGACTTCTTCCTGGCACTGATGATGAACGATGACTGATTTGTGGTTCTCCGGTGCACCTAAAAGCAAAGGAACCCAGAGGAAACTACAAATGGTCCAAAATGTGGCTGCGAGATCGATTAGACATGTAGCTATGCGTCATCATATCTCTCCGCATATTAAGGAACTACATTGGCTACCAGTATCCAATAGAATTAAATTCAAATCACTAACTTTAGCTTTTCGGTCTATTCATGGACTTTGTCCCAGATATCTGAACCAACGGCTATCTGCTTATGAACAGACTCCAACATTGAGGTCCAATCATCAGAACCTGCTTGTCACCCCTCGACTAAGGAAAGTGCGATGGGGCGGTAGATCTTTTATGGTGGGAGCGACCAAGCTATTGAACTCCATGCTGTTCGGCCTGTGCCAGATTGATTCAGAACTTTTATTAAGAAAAGCAGCAAAGACTTGGCTTTTCAACCAGGATTAAATCTGGTGGGCTGCTGGTTGGCTATATTTTATTTAATTATCTGCTGCCACTTGTTGCTACAGCGCTGAGACACCTCTTTTGATAGCTAGCTGTTTGCGCTTAAGAAATGGCTGTAATATTAATATTATTATTATTATTATTATTATTATTAAAAGGCCAGGTCCCCTGGGGATGCGGTCCCCAGGGCCAACATAGGCTTGAGCGGGGACCCCTCCCTTTATTTCTAATATTAAAAATAAAAAATAAGCAGCTGGGCCCTAAGGGATAGGGTCCCTAGGGCTAAAAACTGCCAAGGTGGTGGTGCCACACACCCCTCTCCACCATACAAAAAGGCTTGACTCCATGGGAAGGGGGACATATGCCAAAATTGGTCCAGGGAAAGGGGCACACAGACCCCCTTCCCTAATAAATTAAGAAAAGAAGGAGGACTGGCAAATCTCCAGAGGCCCTGCCCCCTTTCTGCATCGCTCTGCAAATGCACCTCCTGGCACATTGCTGGTTAGGGAATAGATATCACTTTACTTGTGGGGGCTTCAAGACTAAAGTGGACTTTTCCCCCAGCCAGTAGTGCACCCACAGGTGTGTTTGCAGAGTGGTGGAGAAAGGGGGCTTGGCCTCTGATAACCTCTTAGCAATCCAGCTGAGTGCGACGTACTGGCGGTGACAAGAGGAGTAGCTGGCCCCCAAGGACTCACAGGAGTAACCCTGAGCGTAGTGGGCGTAGTGGGGCTCCGCGGAGCTACGCGGAGAGGGCGAGAAGCTACACCCACTCCCGCACTCCGCGTAGCCCCACTACGCACCTCCCTCCCGCTCTCCCCCACATACATTATTTAAGCAATTACCCTGATTAAAACAATATTAAAGCACTTACCTTGTCCGGGGCTCGTCCGGGGCTCCCTCTTGAATAGCGTCCTTTTCCTGGCTACCAATGCGCATGCGCGGGCGGCCGCGCATGCGCATTTCTCCCGAGAAATGCGCATGCGCGGCCGCCCGCGCATGCTCATTGGTATCCAGGAAAAGGACGCTATTCAAAGAGGGAGCCCCGGACGAGCCCCGGACAAGGTAAGTGCTTTAATATTGTTTTAATCAGGGTAATTGCTTAAATAATGTATCTAGGGGAGGGCGGGAGGGAGGCGGGTGGCGGCCGACTCGGCTACTCACACGGAGTGGGCGCAGTGTTGCCGGCTACGCTGTCTACGCAAAATGCGTAGAAGGCAACACTACGCCTACTCCGTGGGCGTAGCCGAATCGGGCGCCCAGGGTTACACAGGAGTAAAGTGGACTTTATTTCCCAACCAGTAGTTTGCCAGGAGGCAAGTTTGCAGAGAAGGGGAAAAAGGGGGCATGGCCATTGACGACCTCTCACCAAACCAACTGTGTGAGACTTACTGGAGGTAACAGGACGAGATGATGGCCCCCAAGGATGCCCCATCCTCTTTGCAGTAGAACCGCTCATGCCGATCCATAGCAAACAAGTGCTGGAAGTAGAGCAAATATCTGTTTCCCCGACTTCTGTGAAGTGAGCAGGGAAACAGACATATTTCTTTGGGATCCAGAGAGCTGCATATTCAGCAGCTCCCTGGGTCTCAAAGCAATGCTGGCCCCGCAAGAGGCAGGGAGCTGGCAGAGACCATGGGGGCCTTCAGGCTCCTCTCACGGTCCCATTGATGAGTGAGATTCCATACAGGTCCTGAACGAAGCGGCCAGGGTCCGGGCATGCTGTCCCTGTGGCCCGGGGATCGGGTCCTGCAGTCCCCTCTCATTTCTTTTTTGTTATTAAGGCCTGGCCCTGGGGGATAGGGTCCCCGGGAAACCTGGGGCCAAAATCAGGCCAGGGAAGGAGGGCCATGTGGCAACCTTCCTTTTTTTTAAAAAGAAGAAAAAGTAAGGCTTGGCCCTGGAGGATGCGGTCCCCAGGCCTGAAGGGGGCCCAGGAGTGGGCCACGCAAACTACTCCCTTTTTTAAAAGGGGCAGGCTTTGGGGAATGTGGTCCCTGGGGCCCAAAACAGACCATGAAATGGGGGCTACACAGCCCCTTTCTAAAAAATTGAAAGAAAAAAAAGCTGGCAGATCAACGGAGGACCACCCCTTTCTCCACCACTATGCAGTAGCACCTCCTGGATCGCTGCTGGCTGGGAGATGAAGTCCCCTAGGCTGATGAGGGTTATTATGGGCCAACAAGACCTCCTGTCATCTCCAGTAAGCCCCACACAGTGGGATTGCTGAGAGGTGGTTGGATGCCACATACCCTTTCTCCACCCCTCTGCAAATGTGCCTCTCAGCGCACTGCTGGTGGGGGAATGAGGTCCCCGGGTCCCCTGATGGCTTCAGTACTAAAGTGGACTTCATTTTCCAACCAGTAGTTTACCAGGAGGTGTGTTTTCAGAGAGGTTGAAAAAAGGGGCGTGGCCTCTGAAGACCTTCCAGCAATCCCGCTGTGTGGGGCTTACTGGAGATAACAGGAGGGCTAGTTGGCCCCCAAGGAGCCTCAGGAGCCAAGGGGACGTCATTGGCCAACTAGTAGTTGTTAGACTTGCCAGCCCTAGGGTGGTCTTTCCCTGTGATTTTTTGCCCTTGCCTCATTTTTTCCACCTACTTTTTGCTGGCCCTTAGGTCTTCGGGCACCTTGTCATAGCTAATCTGTGTTAGGGTGCATGTGCTCTCTACTTTCAACATGGCTGCCACTGGCCCCTGCTACTGCAGCGTGGTCTTTTAGTGTAGCACCCTAGTTGCCAGGACCAGGCTGGGTCCCCATACAATGTTGCAACACCAGCCACCCAGCCCCTGTCCATAGTTAGAGTGGGGAAGCTCCTGGAACCTTCCAGAAGGAAGGCGGACCTGACTTTTCCCGCCTTAGAGAGTGGTCACCTGACCTGGGCATATATAAGTAAGGGAGGGAACTTTTTCTAGTCAGTTGGGGCATCCCTGACCTGGGGAACCCACGCAGGAGTTTTAGGCAGGCGGGCCTAGTGAGGAACCTATGCTACTGGGAGTGACAGGATCTAGGTGCTGCCTCTTAAGCTGGGTGAGGTGTCCAAAGCTAGCCCCCTGATCTGGCCCAGTGGTTGGGAACCCAGGGCCCATCTGCAGTGACTGAGGAGAAATTCTTCAAGCCTTCAACTCACCACCCCCCCCTATTCTGCAACTTCAAGAAACAAGCAACTAAGGGCGCAGAACCATCCAAGCGCCAAGAAACCTACTTCCTGGGACCATGTACTAGATTGAGCTGCCCTACGCATCCCCTGCCCACAGCTGGGCCTACCTGCCTCCCCCTGACTGAACTGTGTGACAAGCGCTATAATTTGCCCCATCCTGCCTGCAGTTCTGACTGACTAACTTGAAGAGCGCTGTAAGCTGCCCTCCTGCCCAGCGCTGTGTCAGAGGCTGCCTGCCCTGTCAGGGATCATCGAAATTGCCTCCGTGCCCTGCCGGCACCTAGCGCTGAGAAGCGCCACCAAGCGCTGTACCTGACTGCCTGAGGAGGCCCCCACGTCACCGCGGCATCAGCGCCGCCCACGCGACGCCTCTAAGGTGCTGCCGGCCTGCCCTGGGGCTGCCCGCCTTCGCGCTGTGTCCAGCGCCGCATTTGACCCCCCCTCGGCGGCCCTCGATGCCAGGAGAGGGCCGCCGCATTGAATCTGACAGGCCGCGCTAGGCCTGAAGCCGCCTTGGGGCCACATCACGTGACGGGGACGCGACCCGTGTCATTGGCCGCGCCCCCGCCTGAACCGCGCAGCGATTGGCTGCCGCCCCCGCGCCTCGTCCCTCACTTGGGGAAGCCCAGGAGCGCTGTGGAGGGGGCCGTGGAGCCTGAGAGCCCCCTCCGCTTTGCCCCGTATGCAGCCCCCGCCTCGTCCCCAGCGCCGGTGCCCTGAAGCTGCGTCTGCACCGCGCTGGGTCGAGTGAGGCCTCGAGAGGGTCAGAGTGCCCTCTCCCTCCCCGAGAACCACGCAAGGGCCCCGGAGTAAAGAAGAAGAGAGGTAACCCCCTGCGGAGGAGGGCGGTAGGCCGAGTGAGGCCCGAGGTCGCCCCTCCCCCGGGGTTAACTGTGACTGGGTCCTGTTGGCCCCCCCCTTTTTGAATGGGCCTCATTCTATTGTTTTGCCCGCATATTTACAAGCCTGAATTAGTCATCGTGCACCATATTTACAAGCCTGAATTACTCATCGTGCACCATATTTACAAGCCTGTTAATGAGAGGGAGGGTCACTTCACTGTACTGAATTTTCTTGCAGCGGTGGACTTCCATGACATTCTGTTGATCTGATCAGGGTCGCAGCCGACCTGTATTCACAAGAAGAAAGGCTTGTCACGGATGACTAAAGGCTGTGTTCTTTGAAGTTCTTTGTTAGACTGATGAGTACTTGCTGATATGTTTTATTCCTTTCTAGGAAAAGCGTCCA
The DNA here is from genome assembly GCF_964261635.1 of Lissotriton helveticus. Taxonomy (NCBI): domain Eukaryota; kingdom Metazoa; phylum Chordata; class Amphibia; order Caudata; family Salamandridae; genus Lissotriton; species Lissotriton helveticus. Next base: position 2,135,030,657 of record NC_136067.1, read on the forward strand.
TGAGAGGTACGATGTATTACTTAGACGCATTACTATAGTCGCTTCTTGTAGGATCCTCCAGGTTTATACATTTACCCCTTTGCCTGTCAAAGAGTCTGATGCGACAGGCGGGGTTAGGTAATGTTTCACTGCATAGATGAGCTGGTTGTTATTTTAATGAAATGTCTTACTGAAATGCTTATCTGAAATGCTTACCCCTTCACAGGAAATGTAAACTGCATGTGATTCATGAAACGTCTTAATGAAATGCTAATGAATTACTAATGCATCGCTCTAATTGAAAGCCTATATAAAAGATCTTGATTTTTCCAATACAACTACTGGTGTGGTCTCCATTATTGCGCCACTGTGTGTTTCATTGGATGTGTGTGTTAAGTGGCTGCTTTACACGTAAGACCCTGGCTGCCTTCCTGCTCGAGCCATGCTACCCCCTGAGAACTGGCGGTCCCAGTTCTTACAGTAGTGCACCAAGAAGCACGTTTACAGAATTGTGGAAAAAAAGGGGTATGGCCACTGAAAACCTTTCAGGAAACCGACTGCATGGGACTTGCAGATGGGGTATTTGGCGCCCAGCGACCCTCAATAGCCAAGGGGACTTCATTCCCCTGCTAGTAGTGTGCCAGGAGGCGTCTTTGCAGAGTGGTGGAGAAAGAGGGCAAAGCTTCCTACCAGATCTCAGCAATCCCACTATATGAGACTTAATGGAGATAGGAGGGGTAGTTGGCCCCTAAGATGTCCTTAGGGGCCAACTACCCCTCCTGTAATGGCCAGTAAGTCCCACACAGGGGGATTGCTAAGAAGTCTTCGTAGGCCACACTCCTTCTCCCCCACTCTGAAAACGCTTCTTGTGGTTCACTACTGGTTGGGCGATGAAGGCCACTTTACTCCTGAGGGACATTGGGTGACAAGAAGCCCTCCTAAAACGTCCTGAAAGTCCTACGCAGCAGGATTCCTTAGAACTGGGCAGAAGCCCAGCCTCCTTTCTCCACCTCTCTGCAAACATGACTATTACTTAAAAAAACATAGAAATTCACTGAAAAAAACAGAGGTTACAGGGACATTATGGTGAGGAATTAGTATTTAAAAAACCTTAAAAATTCTCTGAAAAAATGAAAGGTTACAGGGACTTATAGCTGGGAAACAGAATTTAAAAATCTTAGAAATTCACTGAAAAAAACAAAGGTTACTGGGACTTTATAGGCAGGGTCAGATTTCACCTGCACAAAACCAGAGAAATTCAGCAGTTATAGTTCCCTGAGTTAACTATAACTTACACCCCCGCAATGCACTGCTTATGACCTTACATATTACATCACTCATTACATGGTCGGTGACAATTCTGATGACGTCTCAAATAACATCACTAATCACATTATCCAGAGACCCACTTACATACCCATTCACAGACCTACACCAGTATTTACACACCCACCCACTCCTCCATAGAGCTACTCACACGCCTACTCATTCACTTGTACAGCCACTCGCACAACCATTCACTCGCCAATACAGCAACTCATACAAATAGTTAATCACTTAAACAGCCATTCATATAACCAAACACTCACCCATACGACAACTTACATACCTACTTATTTAGGTACAAAGTCAACACAGCCACCCACTCATCCATATACGCCCTCCTATACTCACTTAAACAACATACTTCCATACAAGCGCTCACACATCCCTGTACTCACCCATATAGCCATTCACACAGGCGCTCACTGCCCAATACAGTCACTCACGTACAGTCACTTAACAAAACACCTTCTCAAACAGCCACTCACTTACACACATAGCCAATTAAAAACCTAGTCACACACTCGTACAGCCATTCAGATACCCACTCACTCACCAGTATTATCACTAAACACCCACTTAGCCGCGGATGGAGCCACTTACACCATCACTCCTCCATACAGCCACTGACACACCTCCTCACTCACCAATACAGCCACTTGCAGAGGATCTTACTCACACAGCTATTCAAACAACTAATTATATACCCACACAGCTACTCACAAACTCATACACAAAAGGATACAAACAATCACACAGCCACTCATATGATATATGAGATGCCATCAGTGATGTCATCAGTAATGTCACTGACCATGTCATGAGTGATATAATATGTGAGGTCAGAAGCAGTGCATTGTGGGGGCACACGTTATTGTTAGTTCAATTAACTATAACTGCTGAATTTCTCTAGTTTTGTGCGAGTGAAATTAGAGCCTAACTATAAGGTCTCTGTAACCTTTTGTTTTTTTCAGTGAATGTAGATAAGTGTAGATATACAGGCATGCAAAGTCAATGCATCTGTGAATGTGTGTGGCAAAGGGCTGCATGGAAAAGGCATAAAGGCATGCATGGTAAAGGCATGTGTTGTATTGCAATACATCCACTTGAAGCAGCCAGGCTGCCTTTGACTGTGCATGTAGCAACCATCCTGCTCTTCAACGGGGATAAGACCCCACTGCAGAAGGATGCAGTAAATGACTACACCCACCTGCTTGGGGATAATTATGGGGATCATGGTACCTCTTTCCCTAATATTTAAGGGGAGTCCCGAGGGGTGCACTGAATGCTACTACTTTCTGGCGTCCAGTCAGTGTATCCCCTGATGTCTCTATTGTTTTGCTGCCTGTGTCTATAAGAAATGTAACAGACAACAATGTGTCCACAGGTAATATTTTCAAAGGCAGTTGCTAGGATATAGAATTAATATAAAAAAGAACAAGAGAAAGGGGAAAACACTCAGGTTAAACATTGTGGTCTGTATTTAAGAATTGTGAAGAAAAAACCTTAATTTTCAATATTACATTTCAAGTGTAATCCTAAAACTAGGTGCACACACAGAGCTTGTGCCATTGTGAACATTGCAAAGTGACACACAGAATATCTGGAAGAAAACAGCGAAACAGCTCAGTCCGAAATTGTTGTATAACATAAATTCTACATGTGAAGGATCAATTAGAAACATGTTAAGGGGCAAGGGGCCACAGTTCTTCCGTGTCTTGTTGACAGTGTTTTGACCCTTGTGATTTCAGGTAATTATCAGGACGGGATTACTCGTATTAACTGCAGCAACAGCTGGCACATTGTCTTAAAAGCAACTGGTGTCCATTTATTGGGGTCCTTATGTACATCTGTGGGAAGGACAATGTTCTCCTGTGAGTGTGGTCAGTCATGAAACCCATAAGAGGGTTGGTATCTGGGTACGCAGGAGCTGTACCCACGCCCAGGGGAGCTGGGGTGAGGTGCACTGGCTGAGTAACATCCAGAGTTAAGGGGTAAGAGCAGGGGTTGAATTGGGCTCTGTGTCTGATAGGTGTTAAATAACCATGGTGAGTCAGCGAAGAGCCAATCAGCCCGACATCGGAAAGCATGAGGCACCTTGGTGTTTTTCCCTTTGTCTTGGTCTTTTTGTAATTCATTTTACATTCTGTAACTACCTTTTAAAAAATTACCTATTGAGACATTGTTGTCTGTTGCCACATTTACCCGGGTCTCATCTGGGTCTACGGGACTTCTCCTGTTGTATTTTTTGTGTCTATAATATGGCACAGGCACAGAGGCAAAGGATTTCCCTGTTTCCATGGACCGATGAAAATGGACAATGAAGGTATTCATTGGAAAATAGCTCCTTCCTAAAGTCTTCAACATTTCTGTTGTTGCCTTTTCAGGCTTCGGCGGATATAAAACAACTGGGCACATTTCCCCCTAGCTGCACCTGACCCCGTTATCCTATCAAGGAATGAGTGTCGAGCCATTGAGCCAGATCAATAACATACTTAGAACAATGGACCTAACTTGAATAATTAAGAGCAGCTAATATTTGAGTGAAAAGAGTTGCATGTGGTTTAGACCAAAGTGATGATCAGAAAAGCAGATGGAAATTTAATTCTGTCTTCAAGAAATTAGAGGGACAGTTTTTCCATACACCTCACTAGAAGTCAAGCTCTGGATATTTCACAGGTGGAGCCTTTATTGTAAAGCTTTCTCACAGCCTCCTTCACCTCCTTGTTCCTCAGAGTGTAAATGAGAGGGTTGAGTGCCGGAACCACAAGCCCGTAGAATAAAGAGAGAGATTTGTCCCTCTCTGTTGAGGGAGAAGACTTGGGCCTCAAGTAGATCACCATGGCGGTGCTGTAGTAGAGTACGACC